>NW_026929551.1:0-3994 GCF_032062105.1 Saccostrea cuccullata | reverse complement strand
AAATTTTTTTTTTAAATATTTTTACAAAATGTGAAACAGAAGTATGGTTGGTATCATTCTTTTAATAGAATTGTTTGGGAAAAACAATAAACATTTATAACTGGCCTGCCATAGCACCAGGGAAAAAAATTTAAAAGTCCATGATCTTCAAAAAATTGTACAAAAATTGGCATATATTTTAAAAAACTTTTCATGCCCTTAAAGTAAATTATAGTAATAACTCATTTAAAAATCTTGTTATAAATTATTTGGGGGAAAAAAATTTTTCTAAATTTTTTAAATTTTTATACTTTTTAAATTTAAAAAAAAAAAATCAGTACTTACTTTTCATACACAAGCTCATCATCAACACAAAAATAATGTGTGTGTGCTGTAGATCTAGGCTTCGTTCTCAATGTAGCAAAATATAGTCGATCTGAAATGCATGTGTGAAACTCATTAATTTTCTGTAAATACACATTTCAAGGTTCATTGAGACCTTGTCGAGACATGTTTAGACTGAAAGGGAAAATACACAGATATCATTTAATCATATTATAGCGTATGAAATTCTTCTCACCTTTAATAAACTCGGAAGCACTCCCAATAATATCATTTTCATCGGCCATTCTTCAATAAAGCTATCACTTTCGTTTCTAGATAGCCGAATAGGTCAGTTTTCCTCTTGCAATATCGATAGCAATTATTCTCTGTTTACCTGATGTAATTCAATGCCTTCCAAATAGTATAAATACACTATTTCCCCAACAAAATGTTTCTTTAAAACCCTGTAAGTCTCCATGTAGTTAAAATATCCGTGTAAAACTTGCTAATTAAAAGAATTTGTTAAAATTATCGACCCCCCTTATCGTTGCCAAACTTGACGGCCATGTTTGAACTGGAGCAAACTTAAGTGCAAAAAATCACGTGATCAGGCTCTAGGCCAATAGTAGATTACACAACAATTGTCGCCATGGGGATATCATCGTCTGGCCAATGAAATTTTTGTTTATAGTTTTCAATGGAAACACCAACATCTGTCAATGATTATTAATTTCATCAATTTACATTAATTAGCAGTAAGCGTTATTTTGATTGAATGCGTTAATTAATAATTTGTAATCTATTTATGTACATCTTTTTTTCTGTAATGTTAGATTTATGTATTGGTAAAATGAAATATAGATTTTTCTTGAAACCTGCCCCAAGAAATAAAAATATAGGTTTTAATGTGGATAAAAAAAGAAAATAATCTACTAAAACTATCTTTATCAAAACAAAAGAGAAAGAAAGGAAAGAAAAGAAAAAAAAAAAAAAAACGAAAGAAAAAAAGAAACCGAAAAGAAAAAAAAAAAAAGGAAAAAAAACGAAAAAGGGCAAAAAATTAAAAATTTAATCCCAAAAAGATTTCCCCTTTCCAAAGGTTCCCCCAATTTTTTTCTCGGAAAATTTTTAAATTAACCCCCCCTTGTAATTAAAAAAAAAAATTTTTTTCCATACGGTTTTTTTTTTTTTTTTTTTTTAAAATCCCAGCATCTTGTTGTGATTAAAAAATTAATTTTTCAGAGGATTTAAGGTGAAATTTTTATTTTTTAAAAAAAATTGAAAGAATTTTCTATGTTTTTAAATTTTTATTTTTTTCAAAAAAATTTCCGCAAAGTTTTTTATTTTTGGTCAAAATTGGGTTATTTTTTTAAATCCTTGAAAAAAAAGGGATTCATTCCCATTAATTTATAAGATTTTGTGATAACATTTTTTTTTTTTTTTTACTTTAATGCTTTTGAAAGCACGTAAGAATATTAAACTTTTTTTTAAACCTTTAAAGGTCCTGGTTTCAGGCATTTTGGAAAAATTTTTATTTTTTATTGATTTTTTTCCATCTGGTTTTCTTGGTCACCAATAAATGTTCATGTCGGGGCCCGATGAAACATTTTTTTTTCTTTTTATCAAATCTAATTTAATTTTTAAATTGTCCATTTCAAATGTGTATGCTGCAGATCAGGAATGTGACCTTTTTTGCACGGATTATTTTTGCCCAAATGCATTTAGAATTTAAATTTATTTTAAGGTTTTAAAACTTTTTTACTTTAAAAGGGAAAATTTTTTAAAAAAAATTTTTAAAAATGGGTTTTTAATATAAAATTTATTTTTTAAATATAATTTAAAGTCATAAATATTTTTAAAAAATTTTGAAACCCTTTTGGTTTATCTCCCTTTTTGTTAATTTGGGGGCCAATTTAAAATAAAACTAATGCAAATTTCAGTTTTCAGAAATTTCCCAGGGTTTTAAAAAAAAGGCAAAAAGTGGAAAAACCCTTTTTCTTTTTTTAAACGGGCTAACTTTTTAAAAACAAATTTCTGCCAACAAAAAATTGCATTTATAGTATAGTGCAATTTAAATCATAAATTCTACCCTTGCTAGCTCACAGTATTTAACCTTTTGCAAGCTAGATGTACACATTTGGCTAGATAAGGGATCAAAACTTGCGGCTTTTGATGTACAGAACTGCATTTGGTCAAACATACTCTTTCTTGACCATTCTCTGTGATGAAGAATTAACATTGAACATTACAATGCATCTTTGTATATTGTTGTGTTGTCAATTAAGTCAGACAATTTTTGAAATTGTAAAACTAAATATTGCTGTGTCAAAAATTGTTGCTATGTAATAAAAGAACTATTTCTGTAAAAAAAAGAAATTAAACTTTTTATTTTTTTTTAAGCCAAATTTTTAATATACAGCAGGTTCTCACTCCATGGCACCTGATCCCATATTTTGAGCTGGGTTGCTTTAAATTTGTAATCACTTAATTCATACAGTTAACATGCACATATGGACAGCTAATTTTGATTTTGTGTAAGTATGATTCATTATATCCAATAAGTTAATAAATTCTAAAACTACAGATACTAGGAAAATTCTATTCACCAGAGTATACAAATGTAGTAGTGTAGGCCAACTAAAAATATTCTATGTTTACAATGCTTCTTCTGTTGTGTATAGTTAGTTTTTTTCAAGTCATAGCCCTTAGGTTAATGATTGGAAAAGGGAGTGGGGCTTGTAAAAAATCAGCTTTAAAATATAAACTTCATTTGCTAATAACTGTCATCACATAGTTTTGAGACATGAAATTAAGTAATCTCCAGATACATGTACTTTGGTATTTTCATTTTCGTAAAGGTGGCTAATAAAAGCCTTGTAATCTTCATGTACAACAGAAAAAAAAAACTTGTATGTGAATGTTTCATAAATCTTTTTTATTGCTTTAAATTTTTAATTTTTAAATTTTTATGGGTGCTTGGTTTGCAAACATTGAAGGATGAAGGACACCCGGTCCCTGCGATCTAGTATATCTACTGTCACATAAGGGATGGCCAAACTGTCGTACAGTCTTTTTAAGTAGGTTGTATACGTGTGTAGTTTCCAAGTCGACACCAGTCTCACTTCGTCATCCGAAATGCACTCAGGCTGAGGTTCAATAAGGAAAATCACTGATGACTGTAACCTAAATAAGATTGGGAAACAAAAAAAATTAATCCAATTAATTTTTTTTAATTTCCAAGTAAGCTTCCAGAGTGTTTAATTTCTTGCATAGGGATGAAACACTTCCTCAGATGATCACATGATAGTAAACTTTTCAATAGGATGAACAAATCAAGCTAAATATATGCTACCTCTCTATCATCTGTTGGAGTCCTTTTGTGTGTTTGATTCTGTCCAAGGCCTCAGGTCCAAGATACATCTCCGTGTATGCCATTGGATCTAGACACCGGTCGCAGAGAAAATCTAAATACAGAACCCAACAAGTTTCTACAGATTTGAGTCGAAATATATGGAAACTAAACTGAGCAGTGAGCTCACTAAATGATAACTCCCACCTCCCATATGATTATAATGGCAAAGTTCATGTTTTGCTATGGGGAAAAACCCAAATAAGTCAGATTTAAAAAGGGGCACAATGGCATTATGTAATAAATAATCGGAAATACCCAAAAGGGGTTTAAAAAAAGGGG
>NW_026929550.1:0-38890 GCF_032062105.1 Saccostrea cuccullata | reverse complement strand
CCGAATTCGCGGAAAATCATTCTGAGAGGGAAACTTGATGAATTGTGGTGTAAGAGCACTTAAAAGGGAAGTAACCGCTCGAACTGCCCGTCCTACAGCCGATTTGGAAACAGAGAGGGAATCGCCGATGAGTTGATAGAAAGACCCTGTTGCAAAGAAGCGCAAAGCAACTAGAACTTGCAACAGGGGTGGTAAGGGACAGCTTCTCTGTGTCTGGTGGGCAAGGCCTTCAGCTATCAACCCGCAGATATAAAATATCGTGGCGGATCTAAATCGATACCGCTGAAAAATTTCATCCTCAGACAGTGATTCCATTGGATTGGTTCTGTCGTGTACAATTCGTCTTGGAATTCTCATAATATTCCATAGGAGCACTCTTCTGGCGGCCATTTCGGACTAGAGTTGATGTCTGAGACAGCTTTTTACTAGACTCAGCATTTTTGAGTTAAACTCTAGAAAAAACTTTATTTAAACAAGACTCAAGTTTCGTGGCACACTTTATTGAGTTCAACTCAGCGATTGGAATAAAAAACTCAGATTTGAGTAAAATACAGCCCTTGAGTTCGACTCAAGGCGTTCGTGGCCCCGGGGCAAGATCTTCGGAAGCACTCCCACCAATGACTACTCTTTGTGTGCGCTGTGTCAAGTAGGATTCGATCCATTCCAGAGCTGCCCCAGAAATTCCAAAGGAGAATCTGAGACGTCTGAGTAAGATGGTATGGTCGATCACATCAAACGCAGCAGACAAGTCTAGCATCACTAGGGCCATACAGGAATTTTTATTAAGCGCTGATACAATGTCATGATGGACTCGGAGGAGTGCCGTCTCTGTAGAATGGCATGCTCGATATGCCGACTGCAGTGGTTCCTGTAGATTGTTCACTTCCAGATGATGCTTTAGTCTTTTTGATACTATCTTTTCGAGTATTTTGAAATAAATGGTAAGTTGGAAACTGGTCTATAATTTTTCAGTTCATTACAGTCAAATTCCGGTTTCTTCAGAATAGGGAGAATTGTAGCCTCTTTGAAGGTTGTCGGTACTGAAGATCGGGATAATGATTTGTTTATTATCACTGTTTTTAAGGGAAGCAATTTTTCAATGCATAGTTTAAGTAAAGATGTTGGGATTGGGTCACTTTCACAAGACTTCGTTGGTGCTCCCATGATGATATCATAGATGTCCTTGTTTGAAGATTCAGTGAAAATAACAAGTTTCTGACCCACATATTGAATATCACTCTTCAGTGCCTTTTGTGACAGATGGACCGACTGACAGACCGATGAGATCTAATGCTTTCATGAAATGGGGGTACAAAAATTAGAATAAAATTTCTACTAATTTGGTATTTACCTCTTCAGCAAGTTTATTCTTTATGTAATACATGGTGTGAAGGTTGATCCTAATACCTTCCCAGCATGTAAATAAAAAGTCTTCCTCTTTCTGTGCTTTCTCAAACACCATCCTTTGAGCGTCTAAAAGATATTAATCACAATTTGTTAAATTGTAATTTTTTTAGATAACATTACAAAATAAGGAGACATTTTCTTATTTCAAAAGAATCATATGTTATGTTTGATCAGGTTGAAATTAAGTGGACCATCACTGTTTCTTCTAACAAAAGGCCTATGGGACTTATAGGTCACCTGAGCATTATACAACAACAATCTAACCATTGGATTTGGTTCCTGTTTTAAACCAGAGGCAATGGCATTGAAAGTTTGAAAGAGGCACCATTGCTCATCATATCTATACACTTAACATGCCAAGTTTGATTACTTAAAACACATAAGTAAACAATCGTGGTGGAATACCTTGAATCAGCCTTATCAATGAGAGGAGATGATCCTACTTGTTACATTTTTTTAGAACAACCTTAACTAGGCAGAATCTTCTAATTAAATATTCATTGTAATTCATCAATTCTTGCCAGTGCATTGTACTTTTGGCATAACAGGGTGGGAATTATTCGATTGTCACTACTGTAAATAGTGTCATGTACCCCAGAAATCTTGCAAGATTTAAAGCTTTCTCAGCGGTTTCCATATGAATTGCATATTAAAACCTGTTTGACATTGAATCTAAAAAAAATATTGATGTTTTAAATTGTTTTATAGTAGATAGTGCAGATTCAATAATATCTGAGGAGTAATGAATAGACAAGCATCCAGTTAAAGATTAATTAATGTGTTCAGGAAGGCTAAGCGTCTAAATCATTTCTTCAGAACATCGTCTTATCTGTATCCTTTGAAATTAGAGAAAACTGCTGGTCAGTTTATATTTGATGGCGAGCCTTTTATTCTAAAAAATAATTAGGTATAGATTAAGTTGTTAAGACTAAGTCTTACACAACCAGTATAGAAATGTATGAATGATACAATATTTATACAATATTTATTATAATAGAAGCCTACAACACAGGAGATGGATAAACAAATATCTTATGGAGTGGAAAAATCATGGAAAATCTTAAAATCAAGGTTGACATCAGATTTTCTTGCACTTTAAACTGTTTAAGATAATTGTAATTTTTTGACGGGCGGTATATGCTGTGGCGTGACACTTTATTTGCAGATGAAGCAGTATGCATGGCTCTTTGCTGTTGATGCAATTGGAAAAGAGACAGATGGAGGACTTTTGGGAGTCGGGCGCACTGGTGCCTGTATTTGATATTCATCATCACTCTCTGGGAACCGGGTGGTTATGGTTTGCTGATGATCTGAGCGTTCCTTACTATCCTTCCTGTATTTGTGTCTGCATCTGTTACAGATTATGGAATTATCCAAGACAGATATTAGGAATTTCTTCAGTAAATACTTGAGATATCCTTATTGACCTTTTTTCTGTCTCTTGGTCATACACAATTAAAGTTGTTCCTCTCACACCGATGTATCCTGAAACTTGTGCTACTTGGACACTCATATTTTTTTTCTGTGTTGTCTTATTTATATGCATGACATATGTGCTTTCTGTGTCGTTTTGTGTGTATATTTGTAAATATTCTTGTTTGATGCATGACAATGTAATTCTAACCGTTTGATATGTGTATATAATCATTTATGATATGTAGTACTAATATAATGTCGGTCAAAAGCTCTACAGAGCTTATGTTTCTGTTATAATAATCCGACTCAAAATATAAAATTTTCTGATTCTGAAATGCAATAACTATAAATTTAAAATAATCAATTTTCTGTCGCAAATGTTTATATAAGTAATAAATAACGATAAAAAAATTCAATTGGTATAGAAGTGAATATATACTTGATCACATCACTGACCCACTTCAATTCCCATTGAGGTTCTAAATCTTGTTATTTCTTTAGCATTATATATGTGAAAGAATTTCGTCTTTCAGATCATTCAAATTTCTATCAGAAGATGCTGTCAAGAAATCTTCAGCATCACATTTTCTGTCTTTCTGAGAGAGTCTTGAAAAGAAACTTGCTACTTGTGTTGGTGTTAAGTAGTCCGTCATTCCGAAACACTTTCTTCCATTTATAAGTGCATATGATATGTCTATTGCCACTCTACTTGGATCTTCTTTTTTCCCAGTAGTTTTGCCTGCCTTGAATATTTTAGAGAGGTTTTCTTTTTTGTTATCGGTATTTAAGTAAACAAAACCCCAAGCTTTTTCATTTTCAAGCCCATCCAGTTTGTTTGATCGACTCTGGGTTCAACTAGGGTATACGTATAAGTAGTTCCGTAAAACCGATTAACATCTTTTAAATTTTAAATATGAAAAGAAATAGTTCCTTTCATAGTAGATAGTGGGAATATTTGCCTTATCACTTCAAATTAATCCTTTTAAAAAATTGTCCATAAAAAGTCCCCTTTACAAAAAAATGTTTGACATTCAACATTAAACCTATTTTGACATCAAAAGGGTCGACAGTTGGCACCTCTTACTAATCAACAGTTTCATCACAAAGGTCGACAGTTGAATTCTACCAAATCAACAATGCAAAGGAATACCATGAGATGTGACGTAGCCATCACGTAATTTAGGTTTCAAGGGGCGGGGCGATAATTGCCACAACATTTAGTGACAGATCGAGCGGAGTACACATTCCCAGAATTCCCAAACAAAAACAAACAACATTGCCGACGAAGACGATGATTGTTGATACAAATTATTTTCCCAGAACCAGAAAATGATGAAGGAATTTGTGCAATCGAAAACATTGGCGGAGACGGAAGGCAAGTTTTACACATGCCTAAGTAGTGTAATTAAGCAATGATTAATTTATGATTATGTTTATCATATTGTCCTTAGAAGATTTTATGTTGAATGATGACAGTACTGAACCAAATATTAGCGAAGACCTTTCAAAGGTCCTCGATAAAACTTTTCAAAACAGACCATCAGAAGAAAAAGCTAAGAAACTGTATGAGAAATATTTCTGAAATGGAATCCAGAAGTCTGGCCACCATTACGCAAAAAATCTCGGACCTATTTTTTAAACTCCAGAGAATGTTTTAAAATTATAGCCTCAAATATAATTAAATTAAAGGGGCATGGGCACATTTTCAGCTAAAATGTTTTTTTTACAAATATTTAACTAGGGGTTTTCTAATTTGAATGTCAGTTGTCCAGATACAAATTTTACAAGACAGATGTAGAGCTCCAAACAAAGCTTGTGTCAAGGATAACAACCCCCTTGGCATGCAAAAGATCGTTTCTCCGGTTTTTGGAAAAGAGAAGGCTCAATGAAAGAGGTAGGGGCTCCAAAATTACATTTTTTTAAAGTTACCCAGGAAAAGGGACTCTGTTTATTTTTTATTATTAAGAGTTAGGATTTTCCAAATACTAGTATAGACAATATTTACATAATGGATTGTTTATATTTATGACGTAAACTTGACATAGTTTAACAAAAAACATGAAAAATTCATCATTTTCATTATGAAGCATGCACCAAAGTGATCAAAGTATCTAAAGGCCTGACATTTAGAATTATTTTGTGTACTATTATTTATTTTGTAGAATACTTTCGTATGGTACTCGAAAAAGCAGATTTCTTTTTCTTGTTGTACGAGTTTAGTACAGTTTACGGTCACGGTTAGGATATACGGCAACGTTAGATTAATATGAATTCAAGATCCACACATCACCTTTCGTAATTGTTTATATATCTTTTTTGTTTAAACATTAAAATAATTACCCTTTTCTATACACTGACAAGAAACAATTGTATTGATAAATATCTAATCAGCATTAAAAGTGTCAAATCGTCTGATGTCGAAAATCGTCTTTCATATGTCATGTGATACTGTATGGCGCGACGGATGTTTACGTCTGCACCTAAGCTAGCCGACAGAGCTGCATGTGGGCTGCCTGTCTGTAAAAGAAAAGAAACGCAAAAGAAACATATAGATGTAATTTTTATTTGTTAGAAGCACTTCCAAACCGGTACTAATTTGTATTTTGTCTCCCCTCTGTAATTTGCACGTTTTGTTTTTTGTTCATTCCATTTTTCTCTGTAGTAAAATTTTCTTTATATAACTTTTCCTGTTTTTTTTTCTATGTTAGTTTGTTCATTGATTGTCTTTATACATATACATGTAAAATGAATCATAATATTTATAATGGATTTCTAAATATCGTGAATATACATGTATTCTTATGTCTTCCAGAGACTTCGGAATCTGTGGTATCACGATCACTCTTAGTTTCTGAAGGAGACCCTCTCTAGCTAACTAAGTGATGCTGTCCATTGAACAGTCAGCAGCCAATTTCTCGGTTAAGGTATTTGTCCAAGGATTCTTCTGCTCCCTCTTTCACTCGTGCTAATGGGGACTGTCGGGCGGAACCAAGATAAGAAGGCATCCCTGATGCGGGTTAGTGATGTTTTGGACATTGTGTCTAAGTGTGTAAAAAATTGAAGGGCGATTGGCCTCTGTGATGGACAGTAGGGCTCTGTAAACAATAAAAGTCGTCCATCATTTCAACACCGGTGTGCTGTCGTCAAACTTATCCATTTGCGGGACAGGAATTCTGGGCATTGATTCCCAAACTTGTCGGGATGGCGCCGCAGGTTGAGGCCGTTGGTCTATTTGCGCCTCCAATTCCCTAATCGTTCGATACTCGTTGTCCCTAGATGCTTTTAAGGCCTCTTGTTGTTGTTGTAGAGACTCTATTTCATTTATCTCTGGATCTGTTTGGTCCTGTCTGCCTTTGTTGGGAGGAACTTCTCTGCTCCATGTTGATGGACCAGGCATGGTAGTTAATATCAGTTCTCGGAGTTCGGGGAAAAAGCTCGGATCGTTCCTCTTACCCACCATTCACACCCTTTTATGCTAAGTCTATATGTGTCTTGGTTTTAAGATATAGACATAGACTTGGGCTTCTCAAGCCAATGGATCAATCCGTTTGTTGAGGCTATATAAATTGAAAGAAGGCAGGAATAAGCTAACGTCCGGTTTGTTTCATTCAATGATGAAAAGTGACTAACCAGGACGCGCAACCTGTTTCACTCAAAAATCTAAGATATTCTTTTAAACCAATCATATTAACTCACAATATATTGAAACTGTAAGACGGATGGGGGAGAGATGTCAAATTTGATAAATACAACACAAATGCTGAAACATCCAGGTAAAGCAAAATACAAAAAAATCACTCCTTGACACTACCAGTAGGACCCGGTCTCTCTTCCTTTGATATCTTTAAAATATTGTCAGTAATATTGTCCTCCTCATCATCCTCACCGATATATTATTTATTCTTGTTAATTATTGTGTAGAACATATACTACTTATAAACTGCATGAAGGGATGAGGTTATGTTGAATATTAAAATTTGTTCAACTTCATTGAACAATATTTCATCTTAAAAGACAGAAACACAAAATATATTAAAATAAAAATTGAATTTTCATCTTCAAAAGCAATAAAGAAAAGACAAAATATTGGCATGTTTCTTAGTGAATGTTCAAGTGCAAGAAATATGAGCCAATAAAAGTTATCTCTTGGCCAAGCAAAGGATTTCAGTTGGCAGAAATGTAAGCAAAGAAAAGTAATCCATTAGACAAGCAACAGGAAACATTGTCTTCGGAATTCTGTGTAAAAAAAAACATCACGGAATACCGTCCAAAAGAAAACAGTCTCAGGCAATGAGGACGCTGGAGACACTTGGTTCCTCAGTGAAAGAACAACAGGAATCATTTGACAATTGATAACAGTCTTTGATCAAACTTTTGGATGAATTGACAAGTGATGTTCTCCACACTGTCCTAGCACGGGATTCTGTTACTCGGCCTATTCTGAGAATGAACCAGTCTGTTATTAGTCTGATCACGAGTAACAGTTTCACAGTTTTCACAGTTTTTAACTTACTCTGGAGGCACAGCCTATGTAAGAACCAGAAGTCTCTGTCGAGACTGAAGCTCTACTGGTTTGTTCTTATAGCAATGGAAGGGAAAAGTTTTTAAGCAGTTGGGAATTAAAACTTTACCACAGAAATAAAAAGAATAATGATCCTTGATTAAGTCTCTTAATGTTCTTAGTATAGTCTACTTGCATGCCACATTATATTATAATCAGACTAAAACTGCAGGAGGAGTAGCATTTTTAAAGAATTTCATAGAAATTTCTATTTTTAGTAACAATGGCAACATCGATCATCGAAATCAAAAACCGATATACAGAATTATGTATCTTAATGTAGTCTACTGGTGTGCCAAGTAATATTGAAATCACACCAAAACTGTAGGAGAAGTAGCATTTTGAAAGAATTTTACAGAAATTTCTATTTTTAGCAACACTGTGCATCGAAATCAGAAACCGATACACAGAATTATGTATCTAAGTGTGGTCTACTTGTGTGCTAAGTTATATTGAAATCAGACCAAAATGTAGAAGGAGTAGTATTTTGAAAGAATTTCACAGAAATGTCTATTTTTAGTAACCACGGCAGCAACGTTCATCGAAAACAAAAATCGATACACAGAATTATGTATCTAAGTGGAGTCTACTTGTATGCCAAGTTATATTGAAATCAGACAAAAACTGTAGGAGGAGTAGCATTTTGAAAGAATTTCACAGAAATTTCTATTTTTAGTAACAACAGCAACACCGTTCATCGAAATCAAAAACCGATACACAGAATTATATATCTTAGTGTAGTCTACTTGTGAGCCAAGTTATATTGAAATCAGAACAAAACTGTAGGAGGAGTAGCATTTTGAATGAATTTCACAGAAATTTCTATTTTTAGTAACAACGGCAACACCGTTCATCGAAATTAGAAACACAGAATTATGTATCTTAGTGTAGTCTACTTGTGTGCCAAGTAATATTGAAATCAGACCAAAACTGTAGGAGAAGTAGCATTTTGAAAGAATTTTACAGAAATTTATATTTTTAGCAACAACGGCTACACCGTTCATCGAAATCAAAAATCGATACACAGAATTATGTATCTTAGTGTGGTCTACTTGTGTGCTAAGTTTGTTGAAATCAGACCAAAAATGTAGAAGGAGTAGTATTTTGAAAGAATTTCACTGAAATTTCTATTTTAGTAACCACGGCAACAACGTTCATCGAAATCAAAAACCGATACACAGAAATATGTATCTTAGTGTAGTCTACTTGTATGCCAATTTATATTGAAATCAGACCAAAACTGTAGGAGGAGTAGCATTTTGAAAGAATTTCACAGAAATTTTTATTTTTAGTAACAACGGCAACACCGTTCATCGAAATCAGAAACCGATACACAGAATTATGTATCTCAGTGTAGTCTACTTGTGAGCCAAGTTATATTGAAATCAGAACAAAACTGTAGGAGGAGTAGCATTTTGAAAGATTATTTACAGACAGACGGACGGACGACGGACGCATTACTATCGCATAAGCTCTTCTGGTCTCTGACCAGTAGAGCTAAAAAAACTCATTACAGCGTTAACTACCTCTTCTTTTTGCATTCCTCCGCATACAGTTCAAGTTCTGTCTAAGGATGCAGGCCTATAAGTCTTGGCAAACCGAGGCAACAATGTATTTAAAAACCAGAGCGCGTGGTAGGTCACGTGCTAAAGAAAAATTCAATTGAGCATGACAAACAGACAAATACTTAGTTAATAAGGAAAATAATGCAAGCTTATTTACCTGTGTAATCATTCCCAATTTAAACAAAAATGTACATGAACTTGTATCATTTCATGTGTACAAACTGAAAAGTTACTCAGACACAGAATTATAAAGAATTTTAACATTATCAGTACGGACGGAATTTCTGTTCATTTCTTGCATGGATGCGAAGTTTTTGTCTGGGGTGGATATGTCTTCCGGGACTCTACACCGTTGACTATGGTCCTTGCAGATCTGATGTTCATCTTAAATTCAAACATGAGTCGGTCGATTTTCTCCGTCAACCCTCTTGTTTTGTTGTTCAGTTCGTTTTTAGCCCAACCTGCGGCGGGAGACGTTTTTCCTATCATGCATAACGCCTCTCCAAGGATTTCCCTGAACTGCTCGTTGATTTCGTTGATCTGATTATCCAAAAAAAAAAAAAACAACTAATAATCTGAGAACTTTTTCCTTCCTGGACTGGGTTTTAGTACCATAGTTCTTTAAGAGATTTGGGTTAGCTCGTGATCCCCTAGATAAGGATAACATTCCAACTGCCATCTCGTATACTGTGGCATTTTCCCGGATATTACGGCGTACGACATTCCCTCCGGGGCGCATGCGATTTTGTTTTAGTTCACCTCAGCCGAAGGCTCAAGTGTGCTCACATTTTCATCTTCTTCTCAAGAACCACTGGGCCAATTTCAACTAAACTGAATACAAAGTATCCTTGGGTAAAGGAGATTTAAGTTAGTTCAAATGAAGGGCCACTCTCTTTTCCAAGGGGAAATAATTATGAATTAGAGAAAAAATTAATGACATTTTTAAATAATCTTCTCAAGAACCACAGGGCCAGAAAAGGTGAAACTCATGTGGAATCATTCTCAGGTAGTGCAGATTCAAGCTTGTTCAAATCATGACCCCGGGGGCTAGGGTTGGACCAAAATGGCTGACCCAAGTTATACATAGTAATATACATGTATAGGAAAAATCTGGACAACCACTGGGCCAGGAAAGATGAATCTCGTGTGGAATGACCCTCAGGTAGTGCAGAATCAAGTTTGCTCAAATCATGGCCCCAAGGGCTAGGTTGGAGCCAAAATGGCCGACCCAAGTTTTTTTTTAAGAACCACTAGGCAAGGAAAGATGAAACTCATTTAGAATTATTCTAAGGTAATGTAGATTTAAGTTTGTTCAAATCATGACCCCTGGGGCTAGGGTGGGGCCAAAATGGCCGATCAAGTCAGATGGACTTGGGCTATGTGTAGACAGCATTCTGATGGTGTGTGGTTGGTGGTTGTGCGGGGTTCCGACAGCAGGTGTAGCTTTCATTTCTTAGATTGATTGTATATTGTTTAACGTCCCTCTTGAGAATTTTTCACTCATATGAAGACGTCTTTATTTCTTAGAAGTCGTTTGATAATTATAACAATCATTGAGATTGTTGTTACCAGGGCTCGAGCAAGAAAACCTAACAATTCATAATTCAATATACATTCATGTAGCTGTATAAAAAACAAATATTTCTTACTACAAGTTAATTATTTCCTATTGACATACGATTTAGCATCAAACGTTACTTCATTGACAGCTGCTTCTTCAACAAAAATGGAACTCGTAAGTTTACTTACCTCGTAATTGGTCATTTGAAAAATTATTTTGTTAAAACAGATTCTGATTGCACACATAAGTACTCTGAAGTTGACATCAAGAAGATGCTTGAGTTTCTGATTGACAGTATCTAAGTGGTTTTTGGAGACCAGGTATTCCAACAATGTATTGGAATTCCCATGGGTACAAATTGCGCTCCTTTATAAGCAGACTTATTTTTATATTCATATGAAGTAGAATTTATGCAAAATCTTTTACATGAAAAGAAGAAAACACTTGCTGTTGCTTTCAACTCGACATTGAGATATATCGATGACATATTGTCAATTAATAATGATAATTTCCATTCCTACGTCGACACGATATATCCTGGTGAGCTTGAGATAAAGGATACCACAGAGTCGGACACTTATGCTTGATACTTGGATGTGTTACTTGAAAAAGACACTAATGGTAATCTAACAACCAAGCTATATAATAAAAGTGATGACTTTAACTTTTCTATCGTCAGCTTCCCTTACTTATGCAACAATATACCTTCATCACCTGCATACGGAGTTTTATATCTCAGTTGATTCGATACGCAAGAGCATGCTCTACGTATGAACAATTTCTTAAACGAGGTAACGCGGGTATGTTAAGGCTGCACATAGTGTAAATAACGTTAAAAAACGTATTAGACAAGTAAAACGACCACCTAAGCGTTCAAACTTAAGAATTCACCACTAAAGTGCAATAGTGTTATGTTTTAATGATAATGACGTCAAGCGCTTTGAATGGCGACTTTCCATGTTGGCTACTCATCACGTGACCTCTATTTATAGGTACCAAAAGTGCTTTAATGAAAACCGTAAAAGTTTAACATTACGCAGAGATTTTTTTTCTCACTTTAAATGCATTTTAAATCGAAAATTATCTAAAATATTTGAAAAGTGCTGCTAGAATCCCACCAGACACCGAATGATCACAAAAGTAGTGAGGGGTATAGTCTGTAGTCTCTGAGGGCAATGACGTCATTGATATAGGTCAAGGTCAAGAAAGTAGGTCAGATCAAGAGTACTAGGTCAAAGTCATTACAAGGTCACAACTGTCTGAGGTCAAACCCGTTTGAGGTCAAAACAGTCTGGGGGCTAATCATCCAAATTAGTCAAGGTCAAAATTAATGACAGGGGATCCTGACCTATATCGCGACTAAGTACAAGGTCACAGAAGGAAGAAATCAACCCAAGGACAGAAAAGATCAAGGGTAAACAAGGTCATAAATATTTGAGGGCAAGACACACTCAAAACAGTCCGAGGTCAAACCATCTGTGGGCACATACATATATAATCGAGATAAGGGACATCTGAGGTCCAAAGGATATACTTATCACATAGAGGAGCGTCTACAGTGAGACTTGAAGAAAGTCAGGGTTCTTATTTCATACTATTAAGCTACGTGTTTGACTATCTTTAAGTTATTATATGTAAAAGATAACTTCGTTTAGAGATATGTCTTAAAGAGACACTACAGCTCATTTTCCGCAAAAATAATAAACAAAAAATTTTACAGCAACTTTCTTTAGTTTTCTCGCAAAGTTGAAGGTATGACTTTTCCGAAAATTATAGGTTTTAAAAAATAAATAAATCTGGTTTAACCGTAAAAAAAAATGGTTGTTTGTAATAGTTTTTGACGGTCCTATAAAAAGAACAAAGCTGATCTTCAATACGAGGTGTAGAGATCATTAATGAACTTACATGCTTCAAATTTCCAGCATCGATATCATTTTTACCATTTAATCCATTAGTGTTTAAATAAACACTCTCCATAAATGTGGAAATTGAGCTGTAATGTCTCTTTAAAACACAGAAGTTGCACAAAAATGTAACAAATCAATATTTGACAACATAGAAAGGTATTGAATTCCTTTATTATAAAAAAAAAATTATTTTCTCAACAACACATGAAAAGTCTATAGATAGTTTTCCACTGGTCTGAACTTAGCAAGAGTTATTTCCCCTTAGTCCAATGGAAATTATTGTAAAGTAGAGAGTTTTACTCTCTTCTGAGGTTGTTCAAGAGTCCCATATTTAGCTGTGAGATAATTTACTATTATCTCACATTGTTGAAAGTCCGATGATATCCTCCTCTGCAGCGTTTGCAAAACTTCAAACTCCTTGCACGTTTTGACATGTTTAGGAGGGTCCGTTTACCTCCTCTCTAAGACCTCCATTTTTCTCTTTTTATTTTGTCTGTAAAATATAAAAGCAAAATGTAATTTAAAAAAAAGAATGTTTTGTTATTAACATATATATATATATATATATATATATATATTCACTGACTCGCATAAACCAAATGATTAAACGATCTATACCTAAAGGATGAGAGGAAAGAGTCCTCAGTTGAAATAAAATCAGAACTTGTTCCTGTCGGTGGCAAGTTTTCTTTCTGTGTAGATACATTTTCTGATTTGCACAGAAGTGATTTGAGCAGCTGGAAATTCTGTGTTTTCCTCGAGGCTTCTACATTGGGTGTGGTGGTCATCTGGAGGGTATTGGGTGTGGTGGTCATCTGAGGGGCATTAGCTATTATGGTCACCTGTGGGGAATGTGGTGTGATGGTCATCTGGGGGGTATTGGGTGTGGTGGTCATCTGGGGGGCATGGAGTGTGATGGTCATCGGGGTGGAAGAAGTAGTTTCAGCCGAATGGGAGCCCCGGGGTTGAATTCTTTTGGTGCAAAAAATAGAATAAAGAAAATTAATAATAAGATTTAAAAAAAAAAAAAACACCCTTTTTATTTCTTATAAGCATGAAAGAAGATTGAAAAAGCCCTTTAATGTAAAATATATTTCATCGTAACTTAATATTATACATGACTTCAGAAAAAACGGGGGTGATATTGTTAACAAAAATTTATGACATATATGTTAACATTTTAATCGGAAAAAGAAAAACCTACTGAAGTGCGGGTTCACTTAGATCGTCCCACAGTTGGTCAAAATCTGTCTCCTCATTGTTACAAAATTGAAAGGGACGGTTTAATATATGAACCAAAATTCTTTTTTGTAGTAAAATATTTACTGCGGCGAAAATAAGACAAGTTCTGTGTTTTACAGCGATAATTGAAAAAAAGAAATCAACTTTATTCTTAATAAATAATAATCAACATTTTTGTTTTAAACAAAAGTCATACTTAAATTAGGTTTAATAATAATAATAATAATAATAACTAGATACGATCTCGTTGCGAGCAACGAGTGGGTCTTCCGTCCGATTCTTGATAAGATGAGATAAGATTTTGATTGAGATTTTAAAATAATGATAAAGATTGTGAAGAACTATTTTGTCTCCATAATCTGTAAACAGACATTGAACATTAATACTAAAAAATTCAACTTTTGGCCCCTCACGGCCCCTAATATTAGGGATCAGCCCTTTTTTTCATATTATCTTAAAGCTCTAAGGCTTTGGAACACTTTTTGTTCAACAACAATTCAGAGATTCTCTTTCGTTTTGGAGTTATTTGCAAAAGAAATATTTAGGGGCCAACCCTTCAACTCCTTAAAGGGGACGTATGGCGAAAAACTAAAGGTTGCATATTTGTTCAATATTACTTATCAAAATATTTCCCTCTTTTGAGATATAAAGCGTCAAAGATTTAGCATTCTGGCCCCTTATTATGCACCATAGGACATTTAAATCATAATATATAGTTGTAGATTGTTGAGATAAACATTTTTGCTTCTGTAATGTATAACAAAATATTGACTGCTAAAGAGTTATCGATTAAAGACTTTTGGCCCCTCTTGGCCCTTAATTTAAGTGCCCAGCCCCTTTTTCCTGATCTCATCTTAAAGCTCTCCGGATTTTGAACACTTTTTGTTCAACAACTATTCAGAGATTCTCTTTATAGGGGCCATCCCTTCAACTCCTTAAAGGGGACGTATAGCACAAAACTAAAGGTTGCATATTATTTAGAACATTATTTTGAACATCTTTTGTTCAATATTACTTATCAAAATATTTTCCAATTTTGAGATATAAATCTTCAAAGATATACCATTCTGGCCCCTTATGGCCCCTTATTATGCACCATAGGGTATTTAAATCATAATATATAGTTGCAGATTGTTGAGATAAACATTTTTGCTTCTGTAATATATAACAAAATATTGACTGCTTAAGAGTTATCGATTAAGGACTTTTGATCCCTCTTGGCCCTTAATTTAAGTGCCCAACCCCTTTTTCTGGATCTCATCTTAAAGCTCTCAGGAATTTGAACACTTTTTATTCATAAACTATTCAGAGATTCTCTTTCGTTTTCGAGTTATTAGCAAAAGAAATATTTAGGGGCCAACCCTTCAACTTCCTAATGGGGACGTATAGCGAAAAACTGAAGGTTGCATATTGTTCAGAACATTATTTTGAACATCTTTTGTTCAATATTACTTATCAAAATATTTCCCAATTTTGAGATATAAATCTTCAAAGATATACCATTCTGGCCCCTTATTATGCACCATAGGGTATTTAAATCATAATATATAGTTGCAGATTGTTGAGATAAACATTTTTGCTTCTGTAATATATAACAAAATATTGACTGCTTAAGAGTTATCGATTAAGGACTTTTGATCCCTCTTGGCCCTTAATTTAAGTGCCCAACCCCTTTTTCTGGATCTCATCTTAAAGCTCTCAGGAATTTGAACACTTTTTATTCATAAACTATTCAGAGATTCTCTTTCGTTTTCGAGTTATTAGCAAAAGAAATATTTAGGGGCCAACCCTTCAACTCCCTAATGGGGACGTATAGCGAAAAACTGAAGGTTGCATATTGTTCAGAACATTATTTTGAACATCTTTTGTTCAATATTACTTATCAAAATATTTCCCACTTTTGAGATATAAAGCGTCAAAGATTTAGCATTCTGGCCCCTTATGGCCCCTTATTATGCACCATAGGACATTTAAATTATAATATATAGTTGTAGATTGTTGAGATAAACATTTTTGCTTCTGTAATGTATAACAAAATATTGACTGCTAAAGAGTTATCGATTAAAGACTTTTGGCCCCTCTTGACCCTTAATTTGAGTGCCCAGCCCCTTTTACTTGATCTCATCTTAAAGCTCTCCGGATTTTGAACACTTTTTGTTCAACAACTATTCAGAGATTCTCTTTCGTTTTCGAGTTATTAGCAAAAGAAATATTTAGGGGCCAACCCTTCAACTCCTTACAGGGGACGTATAGCGAAAAACTAAAGGTTGCATATTGTTTAGAACATTATTTTGAACATCTTTTGTTCAATATTACTTATCAAAATATTTCCAACTTTTGAGATATAAAGCTTCAAAGATATAGCATTCTGGCCCCTTATGGCCCCTTATTATGCACCATAGGGCATTTAAATCATAATATATAGTTGCAGATTGTTGAGATAAACATTTTTGCTTCTGTAATATATAACAAAATATTGACTGCTAAAGAGTTATCGATTAAAGACTTTTGGCCCCTCTTGGCCCTTCATTTAAGTGCCCAGCCCCTTTTTCCTGATCTCATCTTAAAGCTCTCCAGATTTTGAACACTTTTTGTTCAACAACTATTCAGAGATTCTCTTTCGTTTTCGAGTTATTTGCAAAAGAAATATTTAGGGGCCACCCCTTCAACTCCTTAAAGGGGACGTATAGCGAAAAACTAAAGGTTGCATATTGTTTAAAACATTATTTTGAACATCTTTTGTTCAATATTACTTATCAAAATATTTTCCACTTTTGAGATATAAAGCGTCAAAGATTTAGCATTCTGGCCCCCCAGTGGCCCTTTATTATGTAACATACAACATAAAAATTATAATACGCAGTTGTAGATTGTTGAGATTAACATTTTTGCTTCTGTAATGTCTAACAAAATATTGACTGTTTAAGAGTTATAAAATAAAAACTTTTGGCCCCTTTCAGCCCCTAATGTGATGAGTCAGCACTTTTTTCTTGATATCATATTAAAGATCTTGTCATTTTGCACAAATATTGCTCAGTATGTTTTAACAAAATGATTATACTTTAAAAGATATGATGCAAAATGTCTCAAAAAATCAGTCAAGATTCGTGTCCTAAATTTTGACCCCTACCGAGCTTCCATACTAGGCACTTCCGGGAAATATCCTGACCATGTTGCAACATGGCAATATGTCCTCTATCATCACTGAAAATTTCAGCGCTTTCGGTGTCTTAGATCTGGTGCGTGTGCTAATACTCCCCTCCTCTGGAGTTAGTAAAGGTTTGGTGGACACCACTGTGTCTGGCGTGTCTGGGGTAAGGGTACTGGGGGTCTGAGCCTGAGATGGGTGAGTCATCATCAACAAGTCACTGAAGTGAACAGATG
Organism: Saccostrea cuccullata; assembly: GCF_032062105.1. Taxonomy (NCBI): domain Eukaryota; kingdom Metazoa; phylum Mollusca; class Bivalvia; order Ostreida; family Ostreidae; genus Saccostrea; species Saccostrea cuccullata. The sequence goes on along the minus strand of NW_026929550.1, from coordinate 21,847 downwards.
GTAAAGGGACTGTAGCAGGTGCTGGCTGGGAAGTTGTAGTTTCAGACAGTGTTGGTAGGAAGCACCCACATCTACATTTTGATAATAGCCATTTCTTGAATATTATCAGGAGGATAAGGATGGTTGTGACACTAATCCATGCAAGCATTCCTATCAAAATAAAAACACAAAGTCTCTATCAAATATTGTAGTCATAATCATTTTCACCTGTAAAGGGCATGTATGGCTGATTTTTTTTCTTCAAATTTACTTAGACTATGTTGACAATTTACCCTAACTGCCTTAAGTATTACACAGTTTTCTTTTAAATTCCTTTAAGATATTTTAGTGTTGCATTTCAGCTTTTTCTTATCTTAAAATCAGCATGCCAATAAAAAAAACAAATAGAAAAAAATAGATTTCAATAACAAAGATTTTGAAAACCTTTCATTTTTGGGGTTGTGAAAGCATTCTCCTCTTCTTCTTCTTTCTGCGAATCTAGAACAATATTCCAACAAACATGACACACATATATACATATATGATGTAATAAGTGAAAAATGTTTTAGTAAAATGAGGTAACTTTTTTTTTCTCTTTATATAGTTCAAAAGAGATCATTGCCATAACTGAAGTTGAAATTTGACATATTGATCACCATTTCAAAACACCTTCAAGTAGTTAACTAATTTTTTACAACTCTGCATTCCTCTGGTAGGTAGATATGGTCACAGGCTCTCATTCATACTTGGGCCAAAAATGTGTGTTTACTGTATCCTGACCCCTTTTTTTCACCCCTGATCCAAACATTTTTTCATTGGAAAATTTATAACTTGGAAATTTTGTCTCCCTCTGGAACCAAATTCGACATTTTTTTTTTGTCATTTCATAACCAACTAAAGAAGTGTAATGGATTTATCAATAGCATGAAAGGGTGTTTAAAAATATCACAAATAATAATACATAAACACCAAACTCACTAAATTGCAAAATAAAAAAAAAATAATAAACCCGAGCGACCCTTTTTTTCAGCATGTTACAGTAAACACACACATATTTTTTTTTTGGACTCTCTACATTCTAACACATGACTGATATTAACCTAAAAACAATGTAAAAATATAAAGTCTGTCAGTTTCATCTTAATAATGTCTTAACTTCCCACACCTCTTCTTATTTACAAATGCAAATTCCATAGTAAACTGGACAGCTTCTCATTGGCCCATTGTAAAGTCACATGGTTAACATTTCCCACGGTTTTCTTTCTCGATCCAATGCAATTGCATGACTATTTCCCATGACAAATAAATGTAAAGTGTAAAAATAAATTTACCTCTGCGTTTCGTTTTGCCAACTGAGACGTCCTGCTGATCGAAAGCTATCGACTCCCCGTGAATTGGTTCTGTAAAAGGTCAAAGCACAATACAATTACCTTTTCAACTGGGGGGCGTCTCAAAATAGGAAAACAATCCAAACTGATAAAGACCGCAAAAATGTCAAGTGTAAATAATTTTACCTTCGGTTGTTTGCTGACTAACTTTCTGCTGATTAGGGCCAGTGAGGATGACGGACTTGGTAGAGCTATATGCAGTCCGACTGACTTTCTGCTGCTTGCGGTCAGTTAGGGTGACGGACTCGGTAGAGCTATATGCAATTACGTGAAAGGGTCCTGTAAAAGGTCAAAGCACGTGAAAGGGTCCTGTAAAAGGTCAAAGCACAATTATTACCTTTTCAAATGAGGATGCTCGTGCGTCTATAAACAGTCAAAACAAACAAACAAAACAAAAACTTTGAACTACTTACCACATAGTTTTCCATGTTTAGAATGAATTGTGACGGACTTGGGGTCCCCGATAATGGTTACTTTCGTGACTCTGCAGTTGGATACGTACACATCTCTAACTTCTGACGACACTACTGTAATCTCGGTGCATGGCAAAAAACAACTTCTTACTGATCTAGGCCTACTGTAAGCTGTATGCATCGTATTCGCGAAAATTAATAATAGTAGTGCTACCCTCAACATCTTTCTACCCTCGTCTCGAGCCTCGTGCTTGAAAATATGCGGGGTTCACAATCTGCTAATCAGTCTTTTAGAGTTTGACCAATAAAAATTACGATTACATCATCAAGCATCCCCTATCGTAAGGTGTAAATGGATAGGTGACATCACTTATACCCGCATCGTGATTCTCAGTGGTAACAGGATTAGTTGTAAAAAAATAGCTTGGTTGCCCCCAGAAACCGACTGTCTAAAAAATTTTCTTTCTTTTTTAAACTCCTAGGAAGAAATTATTTTTTTTTATGTATTCTCGACGATCAATTAAAAAATATTAACATTAAAATTTTCTGAGAATTTTTTATAACCTACCTACTGATCTATTATTTTTCATCTTAAATCGGGAGAGGGTACATGTATAAGCAACCATTATTTTTTAAAAAGAGGTTCTTATGAAAATAATTAAAAGTTAACTACATTTATTTAAAATACAAAATAAGAAAAGTTTTTATGGGTATACTTTACAAAATATGTTATTAAACATTTTTGCGTGTTAATTATGAATGATTGATCTCCCTTTCAGTCCATACAAAAAAAAATAGAACCCTGTTAGCCTACTTATTCATGTTGAAAAAAAAAAATAAAAAGCAGTCCATAAAAAATAACACATGATCATAAAAAGGTAATTTTCTATCAGAAAGTTCGGCATGTATTAAGATATGGGTATTCTTTTTTTTTATCTTTTACATAATACTTGTAATGTTATAGTAAATACATTTGTTACCCTTATTAACAAAAATAAAAAAGTATTCAAGCTTTTTTTTCCTTTTTCTTGTTCAAAATGTTTTAATTAGGGTCTACATCTATAAATATATTTATAAAAAAAATATCAAATGAAAGCAAAAGCCAAACCAAAACAGATTCTGGATATTTTACTTAAATTTATTTTGTCAGTCATAGGTCTACATGAACTTTTTTTTTTGACATTTAAGTAGGTTAATTTCTCCAGTGATAAAAAGAATTCGTGCGTGCATTACATTTTGTAAGAATTATTTACATTTTTTCATCATGTTATTTATTTATGTATATACAGGAATAATTAATGGGACTAGCTGTCAACGCGTTCCATGTTGGTATATTGCGCAGGTGTGTTACGACCGGCGCGGTGATTTTTAAAAGGAAATAAAATCACCGGGTTCTTTTGAAAATTTAACCTCAAGAGTTGAAAAAAAAGGTCACCTGAGATGTCACCTTTTAATTTACAGAAGACGTAATGTCCATGCATGATATTAATGACACAGAAATAAATGATAGAGTTAACACCTTCCCTCTGGTTTTTTAATATCTTCATGACTTTGACCTTTCGAGGATATATAAAACTAAAGACTTGTTCGTGGAATACACTACCAATCGGAATCAATTTAAACCGGACATGGCTGGTGAATATCTACCATTTCTGTGAGTAGTATTTAATTACGTTTTTAAACGAACTCTACATGTTTTATCTTTGATTGTATCATTTTATGTAATATGTTGTTTGAAATTAGAAGGCCCCGGGGAAGAATAGTACCTTGTACTAATCGGGTAACCTTCTCTAAATAAAGCATTATTATTATTAGGGTCTTCCGTCTCCAACGGAAGACCCTTCTATTATTCTATTGTTTCTTTTTCACTTTTATTATTTTTTTTTTCTTTACAATTTTTGTGCAGAAGATTTCTCGGAGATGACTAGTCCGATTTACTTGAAATTTTCGGAGAAGGTGTATCTTTATCTAAACCTTATACGTTTTTTTCATTTTTTTGAAATTCACTTCCGGTCGGAAGTTATCGCCCTTTGATCCAAATTTAGAGGACCTCCTTGTCTGTGATGGAACTCAAAAACGGCTTGAGCGAAGAGACTTAGTCTATAGGTGAAGCAGAAAGATTGTGAAAATACCAGATGTGTTAAGAGTCAGATGTGTTTAAACAAACAGAATCGATGATTGTATGGAAATTATGTGTAGGTACACATATTATACAAAGACTAGGTCTGGTCTAAGCTTTTGTTTTCAAATAGAAAAAAAAACTTTGTTCAATATTAATTGATATAGTTTTACTTTCATTTTCCTACATTTTGTTTACAGGTATCATGTAAAAAGGGGAGTAACTAAATTTCTTTTAATCCATGGACATTATTTTTTTTTCTTCTTTTGTTTTTTTTCTTGGTTAACAAATTGATTTTTCTTATAGGTATCAAGTACCAATTAATATACACATCTGACGCGTATGCTTCATGTTAAGATGCAGCTTGTGTAAACAAAGGAGGAAAATGGAATGTGATTACAAGAGTTGTATTTTTTATTGGACTATAATCTTGTTTAAATTTTTTTTTTTATGATTGTATGAACATAATATTGTTTAAAATTTTTTTTTAATGATTGTATGCAAAAAGGACATAACACATGGAATGTGTAGGTACACATTTATCATTACTGCTGAGGTAATTTCATATTTTATTTACTTTCTTTGAAATGTCTCAAGTTTTTCTTTGTTTGTATGGAAGGGAGAATCACTTACATTTCTTTTAATTCACTGGTTTTTTTGTATAGTAAAACATGTCAACAATATTAAATTAAAAAAAAAAAAACGTTCTTATGTTTTAAGAATTATAAATTAATTTTCTCAAAAAAAAAAAAATGCTAATGACATTTCTTACTTTCAACCAGTCTGTTAGCTTTTTTGTTTTGTTTTATTTTGGGTTTCATGTAAAACAAAAAAAAGGGGGGGGATAACTTTAATTTCTTTTAATTCATTAAAATAATATTTTTCGCCTTTTAATTCTTTTATTTGGTAACAATTTGGTTTTTTACGGGTATCTAGAACCAAATAATATACTCATATCTGATGTGTATGCTGTTTGTTTAGATACAGCTTGTGTAAACAAGTTTGGAAAAATGGGATGTGATAACATGAGCTTTTTTTTTTATTGGAAGATTATCTTGTATGTTATAATAATATTTGAAGTCTTTACACAGGAATGTAAATTTTAACTTTACATATAGTTATATGGTTTTCATTTTATTAATAAAATTATCGAAAACAATTTCCTTTTTTTATTACTGAAATGTTATGTTGGGGGAAAAAGTGGGGGGGCCAGGCCCCCCTGGCCCCCCCGGATGCTACGTCCCTGAAATTTTTTTTTTCAAAATATGGAGAACAATAGTCTTTTAAAGGAAATTCTTGACTCTTTGAATGACAAGGACACTATTCAACTCTTCGCACCAACCAACGGTTTGGTAGGTGATGTGGAGGTTGAGAACAGATTGCAAGAGCTTGAATGGGAGAGATATATAGATGACTTGTGGCAAGAGGTGGTACAAGAATTGGATGCCCCCGCAAAGCGACCAAGACTGACACATGATACTGATGACCAACCATCTACCAGCGGACAATCCGGAGGTGGGAATGAACCTGTTGAAAAACCGTACTTTATATGGAAAAAGGACACGAGGACTTAAAAAAAGAACCTGGCCATTGACACGAGTTTCAAGATCAAATTTAACGACCAATGGCGAGGGGAAAAATTAGTGGACATTTATGACATTTATGAAAAGGAACTTTGGATTAGAAATAACGACAAAATGCACATCTATAGTGAACAAAAATATGTGATAAAAAGAATCTCCCATGGTTTGTGATTTGATATGATTTTTATCCAACTCGTTGTGTGTTTTCTATACCCTCGCCAACGCTCGGGGATAGAAAACACACAACTCGTTGGATAAAAATCATATCAAACCACAAACCATGAGAGATCCTATACTTAATATATAGATTCGTCTCTTTAAACTGCAACCAACATTTGGTAGGACTAGACTCTGACATAGTATGCAAATTGTATAACCAAACAAAAGTCGGAACATTGCACAGTTTTGAGCTATGATAAATGCATACATCCCTGACATTTGATATGACATTGACTAGAATGCGTGTCAGATCTTAATATTGCCAAGAACTTCATAACTCATCTGTCATAAAAAATTATACTTGTACTTTAAACTTCTCAATTAATAGATCATGGATCAGGCAGTATATATACCAATATTGCATACACATGACACCATTCCTTCCTAGGCTATGATCCGGGCATTGTCACTTGGGCTCACGGTGTGAGTGGTGTAATGAGCTTGCTTTGTTAGCTAGATATTCTTCAATTTCAATGAGTCCAAAGGGCTGTATAGTAAACTTGTTTACATAACCAACCCCCCTTTATACATCAAGATAGATGTTTTAAAATTATACCTTATTACTGAAATTAATATACATTACTGATTTATATGTAACTGTGTGATCAAAAATGTATTTTCTCAAAACTCAGCAGCATCAATTTAATCCAGTGAATGGGCCAACCCTTTATGACATCCTTGAGAAATTGTGTTGAACGTGAGAAGCCTGTGTTCATAAAGTGAGAGATTACATAATGTTTGAGGGATTGTATATAGTTTCAGATCCCTCTCGAGAATTTTTCACTCTTATGGAGACGTCAATGTATTCTGGTGAAGGGCTTCAAATTTAGACCTATCTCAGCACTCAAGGCCATTGAGCAGTGAGGGTTCTTTATCGTGCCAGTGCCTACCGTGACACAAGACCTACGTTTTTAAGGTCATATCCCAAAGACCTGTGACTTTCACTTTTAATGCCAAGTGCTTGGCGAAGGAACAGTCACTACCTATTTTTATGTCTTAGGTTTGAATCAAACCTATGCTTCCCGATCACAAAGATGAAATATGTGTTGCTCAAACAGTGTTTTATAAAACAAAACATTCACAATTTTTTTTTAGCTAAAATGAATAAATGTGGGACTGAATATTCAAATACATATTTTCTTTTTGAATATTCAAGAAAAACTTTTTTAAATTTACTGAAGTTCAAACATTCGTTTCAGCTCTATTTCTTAAGACTAAAAGTTACTTGAAAATGGACCTATTCACTCAAGGTCACCTGACACTCCCTAAACCAGGGCTATGAAATTCTCAACTTAACTATGCATTCAATTTGTTTACAATATACTTAAAAATAGAGAAGATAGTTTTCAGACAATTAAATCAATTTCAATATGTAATCAATAGACCCCCTTCCCTAGGCTGAACCCTTGACCCAAAGTCCATGAAATTTACAGTTTTGTGAGGGGCATCCTTACATATCATGACCGTGTACTGTACACAGCTCATTGGCTTAACACTCAAAAGTAGGAACGATTTTCTCAGAGTCAATGCATTTTCACAATATAATCAATAGAATCCTGTCCAAACACCAGGAACCCTGACCAACTTGGACATAAAATTCACCATTATGGAAAAAGATACTTTTGCTCATCTTGACTATGCACTTAGTTTGTTTGCTGAATACCCAGGAGAAGAGGAAATGATTTTTAAGGAATACTGCAGAGTCCCATCTTAGCCTCTGGAGCCATGAATTTCACAATTTTGGTAGAGGGCTAAATGCTTATTACAATTATGCCATCAGTTTGACTGCTTGATGTCCGAGGGTTTTACCCCCATCCCTCAAGCCCCAGAAGCCATGGATTTTACAATTTTTGTTTTCTTTTTAGCCATAGATGCTATTGGCCAAATTAAGTTCACTGGTTCCAGAAAAGAATATGAAAATGATGACAACAGTAGACAAAAAAAAACAGACTGCAGTAGGTCACCTGAGTGACTCAGAATGACCTTAAAATGTCAGTCAGTTCCAACAACTGCAGTAGGTCACCTGAGTGACTCAGAATGACCTTAAAATGTCAGTCAGTTCCAACAACCAAAGCAAATTTTGCAGTGTTCATCCTCAAGGTACATGTTTCAAGCAAGTTCAATCACAAAAGGCCATACATATAAAGAGCTCTCCAAAAACAATACTTTGGTCACTTATCTGGAAAATGAAAGTCAGACTCAGCATTCAAAGCAATCTTGAAGTGTCCATCCGTAGATGCATCATCCATGAAAGTTTGGTCCAGAGAGAGTTATACATGTAGTTACTTTAGAATAGATCTGCTTCAAAATCTTTCCACTTGTCATATTCATGTATGGAAAATGCAGGTCAGATCCAAGAAAGCAAGTCTAGCAGTGTCCATTTTAAAGAGGCTGGGTGGTTGTTATCATTTTAAGACTATTTTGATCTCCTTTAGAAGAAGAGCTCCATATACAGACATAAAATGATCAAATTTTAAAGCTTAAATTTATGAAATTCTTCTTTGCCAAATGATATTTTACAACTTAAGATACCATATCCCAAAATTTAATTCAAATCTGGTGGTTAATTAAAAAATTGTTATTTGAGCCCCTCGCCTCCTGAAATAAATCACCCATGCAAGCTTGGTCCTGGAAGGGGTATCATTTCATTGGAATGGATCTCCTCCTAAAACTTTAACCAGGATGCCAATATCAATAGTGGTGGAATAGCACAAGCTGAATCTCAACTTATATATAAGCTAAAAATTGAACACCTTCATAGGTACATGTGATCACACTTACGCATAAGTACACAATACAGTAAAACTTGTTTAGTACAAACACGGATATTGCGAATTTACGGATATGGCGAAGTCATCTTGGATCCACGGCTATATAAATTTAATGAATTTCTTATACGGTTATAGTGAGTTACGGATATAACGAAGTGATTTCATAGGTCAAAGGGACTTCATTATAACCATGTTTTACTGTACAAAGATTTGAAGACTTGAATCAACTTGATTTTACAAAACCTGAGGACACTATTCCATATATACCTATGTAAATGTTGAATTGCTTAGTGTGGCCACATCTCATAGACACTAATATCAAAGAGAAAGCACCAATGTGACTTTTACATGATTGTGGAATGGTCCTACTGTTTTTCTTAGCACATGTTTTCTATTGTTTATTCCTATCTTAAACTTATTCCTCTACTGTGACTCTACCCTACCCCAGGTGACAAATTCTTTTTATAGATATACCTCCCCCTACCCCTCAGGACCATGATTTAAACAAATTTAATCTGCACTAACTCCAAGTACTTCTATACCAATATGAATAAACAAGACTTGCTTTTCTTCAGAAACAGATTTTGGAGACTATTTTTGCTATACATCCATATGTAACAAGCTAAAATCTACACTACCTCTAAATACTTGATTAAACATGGCTTGGCTGATCTTCCGAATATTTTATCCCATATATTCATGGGAGGTTACTTCAGCAGTTACTTGATCTTTTTAAAGGGAATTTCTCCAAGAAAATGGTCAAATTATGACAATGGCTTTCACTATTATCTCCCCTTGATTGACAAACGCAATCACCTTGATCAGAAAATGGTTAATTGAGCCTTTCCTATTTAAGCAAAAAAACTTAATCAGAAACCGAGTAACACAGAAACATTGTGTTGCACATTTTCCATCCAAAATAAACCTAAAATGATTACCAAATCCTACTCTGAACGAGTCTTATTCATGGTATCCGTACATGTCCAGGTTTCCATTCCTGAAAACTTCTCTTCTTTCTGTAATGTTTTTCTCAAAGATTGCATTGCCATTATCTTGTTCTTGCTTCCAAACACTTCTCTCTAAAATCATAATTAGAACAATCTTATTTAATTTCATGTGGGTGTGCGTAATTCAAAAAACAACAAAACTTTGTAATCAGGGCATAAAAATATTTTATCATCCTAATGTTTTTGCCCTTACTTATACATACTTGATTTTTCTACACGACTCCCCAATTTCAATTTTGTTTTTTTTTTTAATTAAAGATCATAAACTGCATCCCGCCCCATACCCACAAAAAAAATTCCCTAATATTTTTTAAAATTAGTTACAGGCTGATATATCTTTTTGGACGGAAAATGAACTTCTGTAACTTTGCCAAAGTTCTTCTGGCACAAACTTCTAAAGACCAGTCAGCACTTGAATGGTGGAAGAAAGATTCAACATTGAAGAGTAAAGATGATTCCATCCTACCCTCCTTTAACCACAATTTGAGTCTAGCAGCGAGGTTTAATAATTACAATGACTTTGTGGATGCGTTGCCCAAGATGCACATTACCAGTTCACATTTCCAGTACTCCCTTGGACGTGTTCAAGATTACTTCCGCAACCCTAAGTACTGGAAGAACAACAACAAAACCAACGAAAAGAAAGAATTTTTAGAAACGTTCTCCCTGAAAAACTAGCACTTCCTGACACTGGCTGAAAAAAGAAGACACAGTTTGCTGAATTGCATTCCATGCCAATCAACTCTTCTAAACAAATCTTTCCTCCATTCTTCTGCAACAACAGAAAATCAAGATCTCATAGAAAAAGTTAAGAGTATATCAACCACTGCCATTTCAACAACAAAATCTAAGGAACAAGCCCTCTCCAAAATCTTGAACACACTTGATCCAACTTTTTCACAAGAGTTCAACATACCTCTTCGAGACGCTGTGAAAAAGTCATTTTCACTCATTGAAAGGCCATCACCTGCAGACAAAAGAGATGCAATGAAAGCAGTAACTCAAGAGGCTAAGAGACAAATATCATCTTCCCTCCAGACCAATGACTTGGAACATTTTTTAGCAAGTGGAAAGTCCTTCAAAAAAACATGACAAAGAGAGACTAGTGTCTACCCACATGTCCTATGAGGATTCCAAATCAATGCACGAGAAAAGGAAAGCCAAAAAGCAAGAAGGCAGGATCAAAGCAAAGGTCCATCATGGTAAATACTCCAACTACAGTTTTGACCGCCAAGAGATACTGGATGATTTAAGGAGTACACCAGCTGGAAGCACCATCAATTGGACAGCTAAGGCTCGCCAGTATAATATGAAAATAAATGGCAAATTCCCACTGAATGGGGGTCAAGTGGCTGTACAGTATGCTCAGCATAGTGGAATTGATGTCAGAAAGTTTAACATCTTTAAATCCACCAGTGTTAGTTAAAGGAAAAGAATAAGAAGAGTGAAGAAAAGTATCACAACCAGAGTATCAGTCCCAACACCCAGAGCAAGTAAAAAATTGAAAGAAGACATGAGACAAAGACTTGAAAGAGGAGAGATATATATAGGAGAGAAAGTAACACCGAAGATCACCAAGACATAGAAAATCAGCAAGGAAGGGTCACTTGAAGAAAAGAGAGAAGTCGTCTATGGCAGGAAGTTTCCACTTTCAACTTTCTTTCAAGAAGAGACAGAGAGGCAGGAAAAGTTGGGGATTCTGAGGTTAATTACAGACACTGATTATGATGCCATGACAGATCAGCAAGTGGAAACTACTTTGAGACTACTTGGAGAAACACCAAAAGAGAATGGGGGGAAAGAACAGCTAAAACAAATTCAGAGAACAAGGCATGTGAAAATTTGGCACGATCATTCCGACCTTTTAAACAGATCATATGTCAGCTTTATGGTGTCCTTCATGTATGATCCTGCCTGTTATCTTTCCAACAAGTAGTTTGCAGAGCTTCATCCAACAAGAAGACACTGCAGTATCCAGAGTTTAGTAGAGCGACCTAGGTTATATATGCTCGGACAGTCTCCCAGTACAGATGCAGACCAGCTGGCTTACACCAAAACTCGCCTTGAAGATTTCCCTTGCAGTCAGACCTCTCATTCTAGCAGCGGCATCATACTGCACAACAAGATTCGAGTTTTCAGCGGAGATGGCCCTGCCCGACAATTCGAGTCTGGACAACAGAGAGGGGGAAACTATGCCTGCATCTGTGGTGTCCCTGCCAAGGAGCATCAAAACATCGAGTGCTGCCTCAGACAGAAACAAATGTCGCTGGATGAAAGAAGACTCATGGTAATATCGGGCACGTTATGGCAGAAGTTAAAGGAGGGCATCATTAATCCTTTTGCCAATCTAAAAAAGGAAGAGCTTGTTGACGAGTTAGAGGCAAGGGGGGTGGACACATTTTTGATGAAAAGAGCTGAACTGCAAGAACAGCTTAATACCATCTTGCATGGAATACAGAGGCCACCAGCCCTAATGACAGAAGATCCTAACTTGACTGGTAGTGATATTGGGATTCCAGATTACGAGATACTAGGATGCGAACCCCTCCTTGATATAACAAACGTTGTCCAGAACCTCATAACAGAACTTCCACATCACATAGAAGACAAAAATGTTAGACAGGAATTCGAGAAATTTTACAACACCACTATTGGAGACAAAAATCAAATTAAAGGATCAGATGCAAGACTCTATGCCTTCAAGTTGTCAAAATTTACTGAAACAAAATTCCAAGAAGGCAAAATTGAAAAGAGCATTTCAGACCTGGTTTCCTCCCTTGTAGAAATCATCAGAATTTGTTACAGTCCCAGTCAGATGCGAACAAAAGGAACAATTCTTCGGCTTTACAATCAATGCTTCATATTTGCTGTGCTTCTCAAGAATACCATAGGAATGCCAAAGAAGATGAAATCAAGGAAGTTTTATGGATCACATTTTCACAGCTTGACAACTCATGCACCAGAGGCTTACAGAATTTTCTGTCTGAGATCAGTTATTCCAGAGCAGAAGGAGAGAGGATTTGGGGATCTCAGAAGAATTTCTGAAAACACCAGCAACAGACAGTTGACCTACATAATCGACAATGCTGTGATGAGATTCAATGCTCAGCAGAACGACGACTATAAAGAGGATGCTTTGCTTGTCCAGGAATCCGTTATAAGTCAGCAAGCGAGACTGTTGCCACCTGCTTCAAATAGCATCATTCCTGCTGACTGGCTTTGTGCAAGGCCTTCCTTAGTTCAAAGTCATCTGGAGAGAGTTGCATATTTTCTGATTGGTAAGGATTGGTGGAGGATTTCAGATGATGGCATGGAGTTTTTTGAATCGCCTTCAGGAAAATCTGATGACAACATTCCCGAGGCCCATTTCAGATCTAGTTCCTTGCTGCAAGAATACAACCGAGTCAAAGATATCTGGATGACAGTCATACAGAAGTTTCAATCTGGACATTTAAAACTACCATTCAATCGCCTGAAGAAGTTCGACAAGAAGGGCAGACTGGAGTTTTGCTATCCTCCAGAAGGTGATTGTAATTTTTTTTTGAAATTTTAAAATGACTCAGAAATCTGTAAACATAAATTAAAGAAAAAAAATATGCTCTTGTTTTCCAGGTCCAACTTCTACAGATGGCAGCAACCAATCAGAACCCTCAGACAGACATTTCGTCAACTTGGAACCTACAAATGGTATATAAATACCAGAATTTTTATGACTTTTCCAAAAGAGAAATAATCTCACAAAATCTGGCCTCATTCTGAAACACCTATATGCACCTATAACACATCACCCAACCTCTGAAATTCATGTTAATATGCAAAAGATTTAAATATTTCTTATCATAGCAATATTTTTATTTTTCCCTATTATATCAAAGCTGCAAGTCAGGTTTATTGCATGAAACAAATAAATTGAAGTATTCAATATCAATTTGAGATATTGTTTTATAAAGAGCATAAATTTCCACTCTTTTCAACATGTACACATTTGACATTGAGCACTGAGGGATTTTTTTTGACAACATCGACTGAAACACACGACCACGATTCATGTGGTTTCAGGCCGCAGTGGATTCGAACCCCAAACGCAAGGATCAGCTCCTTACTTTCAAATTTAAAAGCATATTTTCTAACCACTGTGCCATACAAGCAAGAAATTATACTTCAAAGAAGTTCGTTGAAATTGGCTCAATTAATCTGAATGTAAAATTTTCAGTTTCAAAAATATTGACAGACAGACAAGTGAAACATTTTGACCAATCAGCACAAAATAGGTGTTTTAAAATCAAGGCCATAAGTTTTTTTTATAAATCTTGTACAATCTTGTGGAATAAATTATTGTTAATTAGAGATGTTTTATATCATTGTTTAAGGTTATACTGATGCCTGCATTGAAGGATCTTCTGAGGAATCTCATCATGACCATCATCAAGAAATACACAGCAAGGATCCTACAAATAGTATACATGCCTTAATCAATTGACCAGAAAAAGAAATGAATTGATACTTGGATAACTCAGCTTCAAAATGTCTTAAGGTCATTAATTAAATATATTTGTAGGAAAATTGTAGCATTCTGAAATTATATTTCTCCATTTTTTTCAGTGACTACCATGTCAAGAGTTGAAGGTTTATCTTCTCCCTCCTTAACAGTCACACCTAACACTCAACCCTCCGAGCTTCAAGGGGAACGTGGAAATGGTAAATACAATGTACACTGTGCTATGATAATTGGAACTGACTTGATTTTTTCAAATGAAATCATTGCATTGATAAGTTGACAAGTCTTAATACCTAATGCATACTTTCAGTGTTCACCAAAGTTTGCACTACGACTTCATCAGGAGTTGCAGGTTTACCTCCTCCGACCTTAAGTGTTGTACACGGCACTCAGCCCTCTGGATCCAAACTTCACCTCAGCATGGCACCTGAAAAAAAGTAAAAGTTATACATATTTCTGTGATGTGATTTAAATGTAAATATATTTGACTTATGTGCATTTTTTTGTTTAGATGTCTGCATACATTTTACCTCGTACATATCTTTAGGGCCCACCATAGCTGGCACCATGACAGGAGTTGCAGGTTTACCTCCTCCAACTTTAAGTGTCACACCCAACACTCAACCCTCCGAGCTTCAAGGGGCACCTGGAAATGGTAAATACAATGTACACTGTGCTACGATAAGTGGAATTGACTTGATTTTTTAAATAAAATCATTGCATTGATAAGTTGACATGTCTTAATACCAAATGCATACTTTCAGTGTTCACCAAAGTTTGCACCGCCACCCCATCAGGAGTTGCAGGTTTTCCTCCTCCGACCTTAAGTGTTGTACAAGACACTCAACCCTCTGGATCCAAACTTCACCTCAGCACGGCACCTGAAAAAAAGTAAAAGTTATACATATTTCTGTGATGTGATTTAAATGTAAATATATTTGACTTATGTGCATTTTTTTGTTTAGATGTCTGCATACATTTTACCTCGTACATATCTTTAGGGCCCACCATAGCTGGCACCATGACAGGAGTTGCAGGTTTACCTCCTCCAACTTTAAGTGTCACACCCAACACTCAACCCTCCGAGCTTCAAGGGGCACCTGGAAATGGTAAATACAATGTACACTGTGCTACGATAAGTGGAATTGACTTGATTTTTTAAATAAAATCATTGCATTGATAAGTTGACATGTCTTAATACCAAATGCATACTTTCAGTGTTCACCAAAGTTTGCACCGCCACCCCATCAGGAGTTGCAGGTTTTCCTCCTCCGACCTTAAGTGTTGTACAAGACACTCAACCCTCTGAGCTTCATCTCAGGAAGGCACCTGGAAATGGTAAATACAATGTACACTGTGCTATGATAATTGGAACTGATTTGATTTTTTTCAAATGAAATCATTGCATTGATAAGTTGACAAGTCTTAATACCTAATGCATACTTTCAGTGTTCACCAAAGTTTGCACTGCCACTTTATCAGGAGTTGCAGGTTTACCTCCTCCAACCTTAAGTGTTGTACACGGCACTCAGCCCTCTGGATCCAAACTTCACCTCAGCATGGCACCTGAAAAAAAGTAAAAGTTATACATATTTCTGTGACATATTTTGTAAAATATGTGATCCAATTAAAAGTTCGAGCAATTTTGATTCCTTTATCATTAAATACCTATTTCATACCATTATTGTTCTTGATTACTTGATATAGGTTAATAGATAATTCCTACCAAGTATAGTCTTGATTTATTATTAACTGATCTCAAATGTTCATATTAATTCCTATTTAATGTTTGTAGCCACTGTTCATCAGAAAACGTGCAAAAGAAAACTTTTTGCTACATCTGAACAGGACGATGATCAATGTTCAAAGGGTAGTCTAACAGTTTATATGGATTTCATTATTTTTACAAATCATTTCAAATTTTAAACTTTCTACACAGTGATGCATCATACATTCATATTAAACATTTGTCAGGAGCGATATGTTTTTAGACAAATTTACTTTTTACCCTGCAGCCAAAAAACTCAATACAGAGGATTTAGTGGTTCGTCTTCTTGGAAGAAGTGACGATGTGCGCAAGTTCCTGAGATATAGGCGACTAATCAGACAAGACAAGTCATTTTTAAAAGACTATGATTCAGCTCTAGCCAAAATTCAAACTCAAATTAGTAAAAAACATCGAGAACTGAAACAAAGTCAGCAATCTTCACAGGACGTAATGTTTGCAGAAGAACTCTTACAACACTGGGGCGTGTATTACAGCTAATTTTAAAATATTAATAATATCATATTACATTAGATTTTAAATGCAGTGATGGATAATTAGAACTTTTCTTTTGATAGGAGAACCTGCTTATTAGAAAAAATTGTATATATGTACATGAAATTTAAAAATATATGTTTGTAATTGGCATTTACAATAGTTTCAAAACAAATTTAACAGTAAATTACTATAGGTACTGCTAATTCTAAATCAACGTCTGATAATTTTGTGATTGAACACTATTCTCGAGCATGTGAAGTAAATACCATGCTACCTAATATGTCACATGATTGACTCAAGTATTCACTTTTACCTGACATTAGAAATGATGTGAATAATCAAAATATTATGAATACAAATACTTGGTTACAATTGAGAAATTTTGTAAGAAGATATATTAACACAACCTTATATATAATATACAAATAAATGAAAAACTTTATATAACCAAACACTTACAGTAAGGTAGAAGGGGCATCTTAACTAAATTGCAAATTCATGAATTTGTATTGACCTCTGCTTATTGAAGTAAATTCACGCTTCATAAATATAAACTTATATTTATTGCAATATTGCCCATAGCTGTAGTCTAGATTTTGACATGAATTTTGGATTAAATCCTAGTAAAACTTGAATACGCTGTTTTTGTTGTCTGACTATCAAATAAGTAGAAACAAGTTACTTCCATGTAGTCATCTGTATGTATAGGAGATTCAACATGTTTACCGGATAAATTACATTTGTTATGTTTTTCTTTTAGTCTATAAGCTGTAAAATTCCAATGTGTTTTTAAACATGCAAGATGTAAATATAAGCGCACTTATTAAACTTCATGAAATATGCCTACATCGGCTACATGACAAGTCTGTGGAATTTACTCATCCATAATTGAGAAAAAGCATATAACACTCCTTAAATCACTATTTTGAGGATACGACAACAATAGACATGTCTTAGGATAAAGACATTCTTTTTAATTTTTTTTACCAACCCCCACAAAAAATAGTTTTTTAATGAGAGCATGTTATTAATTTCTTTTTTTTTTTTTTCATAAAGTGTTTAGATATAAAACTATACTTTATTTTTCATATGATTGGATGAAAAATTATTCTAGGCTATAGCGTTTAACATTTGTTGCCTATGTCACAAAAGTAGTTATCCAGGTTCAATCAAGTGTGTACAGGGATTTGCAGAAGGCCGGAAGGTGTATGGAATAAAACCCGTAGTTAATCCCTGGGTACCTTTGATTGGTCCTGGATCATCATGATCATGTAGATAGTGGATTACAAATTTATTTTCTGTATACCCAAATAAATTCTTTGTAAACATAAATATAATCAATTGTGTTTTAAGCTATGGATTAAATTAGTTATTCAGGTTCAAACAAGGGTGTACGGGTTTTTCCCAGATTTTATTCCGAACACCCCGAGGCCGAAGGATGTATTGAATATAACCCAGGGTAAATCCCCGTACACCCTTGATTGGACCTGGATAACGAATTTATTTCCTTTGTACCCATAAAAATGCTTTGTAAACATCAAAGTTTGTCACAAACTTAAGATCAGTAACTACGTACTACAATGCATCGTGACGTCGTGTTATTTGGTTTTTATTATAGAGAATGTATGCATTGTGACGTCACGTTTTATTTACACCCGGCTCAAGTGGGGTGTACGGAAATTTACAACCGACTTTGTAACCAATCAAACTCATGTTAAAAGCTAGATAGGAAATAAGGAGATTTACACCCAACTTTGTCACCAATCAAAGCTAGTATTACAATCTTCATAGGAAATAATGACTTGCGTCAAAAACAGACCGTGCTATCATTAGAATAACATTGTTAATGATAGAATTCGTTCCGTGTGTTGCCTTTGTAAAAAAATAAACACGGTCGATAACCAGAACTCTATGCATTTACTACGAACTATCTAGATATCTCCGAATGTAAACATTTGAAGTGAGAAAAAAAAGTTTTGACTTGCTACCTTGCAAATATATAGGGCGTATTCTAACTGTGGTGAGGTCTTATCCCGAGACACAGTTCTAAGATTATTGTAACTAGGTCAGGTGTAATCCCTGTTGAGATTCTGCTAGGCTAGACAACAGGGATTAGATCAGGTGTTGTGCTTTATATGTCTGCCTATTTTAAAACTGGACAAAGCTAGTCAAACTTGGGAGTAGCCAATCTGGTATAGTTCCCACGGACCTAAGAATATTCTGAATCAGAATTTGCTACTTTAGAATATTTACAGCATGCAAAATTTGCTCGCCGAGGGTAAATAAATTTACAAACGGACTTTAACATTTTTTCAACATGCCCACAATTATGCCGTAAACTAATCCTGCATGGAATTTCCCTCAAAACTGAGAAATAATCTGAATGTACACTTGTTGTCAGTATTACACCATTTTAAGAGAGAAATGATGATATAATACATGTTTTACCTAGTACAATGTCATGGTACACGTGGTCCCTCGCACAACACTGCTTTTAACAATTAACGAAATAAACGACATAAAAGCAAGAAGAATAAAGTCAGCAGTATCAATTTTAAATGTACATACCTTTAGCATATCCTCAAACCATTAAGATCGCATAAAACAAGCCTTCTTCTCCCGGGCACCTGTTTTTAAAATCCTCGCCATGCTCTCCGCGATCAAGCTTTGGACTGACGCCGATCATCAATTGGGCATGCGCAAAAAACAATAACATGTTTCTCTATTATTGAGAAAGCATGATGCATAGTTTTTAAATTCCCGGAAAAAAGTTTCTGATGTTAATTATTTGATACATTGGAATAATTACAACTATGCAAAACACGAGTGATGCATTAGTCTAAAAATTTTAGTGAAAACGTATGTAAAGAGCTATGTGCAGACTGCAGCGGACTTCTCATTATGACGTCACAGTGCAACATTTTCGCGGATTTTCAGCTACGCAAATTCTATGTGCTTCCTTAACTCCCCTGCGCATGTGTAGTAGCATAAAAGGTTGAACAAATAAAATTTTCTTTTGAAATAAGTCTTATGATGGAAGGGCTGTATGATAAAAGAGCGGAAGACTGATATGACAAACACCGTATTAACGGTATTATGCTGGCCATATTCGTGGTTGGTCACAGCAAATGGAACATTTTTCAGTCTTCTCATTTGTAGTTTTGTGCTTTCATCTACCAGATATTTTATACCCTTCACAAAAAAGATAAGAACACATTTCATTTCATATAATTTCATTCTT
Organism: Saccostrea cuccullata; assembly: GCF_032062105.1. NCBI lineage: Eukaryota > Metazoa > Mollusca > Bivalvia > Ostreida > Ostreidae > Saccostrea > Saccostrea cuccullata. The sequence continues at coordinate 2,366 of NW_026929550.1, read as the reverse complement.
TTCAGAATACTTCAGTAAGCTTAATCCATTCAACAGTGAACAACAATATGGATTTATTTTAAGACATGAATACATAAAAGTAAAAACTGTCTTTGAATCAAGTAGAATATCTGATAATATACTTAGGCTTACAAAGTCAATATATGTATGAGACATGCAATTTAAAAATACCATTCCCAAACCCTTTACATATATGCAAGCAGAAGCAAGCTCTGATTTGGCAGCAGGCCAAGTTTACGAGTATTTTTCAACTACGCCAGTGACTTGCGATGTTACGAGTATGTTTCACCTGCAGCAGCGGATCGCATCCTGTTCTGCAAAATCACGTTTTGCTTTGAATTAAAAATCACGTTTTGCTTTGAATTAATCAATACTATTTATAACTACAACCCAAAAACAATGAAATTAAAGAGAAATCGGTAAAGCATGTCTTTTACAAAGATAACAAATATAGGTATAATAATTCAGTACAATAACACTAAACAAATTAAAACATCATAACATGTACATAACCAAAAGTCTCTGGACAGGAATGTAGCTATGTGGATGCGAACTATAAAAAATATTATCTTAGTATTTAGTTTTCTTGTGTACCAAAAAGTTCATCAATGCTTTTAAATAATTTCACTTAATCTATAGTTATAAAGTAGCACATTAAAACATCAATTGTCTATGATCAAAGACATGTATCTGTATGATCTTAATTTAGTGAGTACAAAATGTTCACAATCCGAAGCACTTATGAAATCACACAGGATAACAAATACATGTGAACATAACTAACTTGAGAGAAATTCAGCAACCTTCTTTGAAATTCTGTAAGTATTGCTTACTCTAGCCTAGCCATGATTTGTCTTTTCACTAAATAAGAAATATATACCACCAACACCATCTCTCTGATATGCAAGCTTCAAATGACTGTATGTTAGTGATGAAGATTTAATCTTCTTCAGGATTGCTTTCTTTCTGCAAATATTCTAAAGATTCTACAGATGGCTGAACACCATGAGAACTTACTTGCACCGTACTTTTAAAAAATCAGAAAGCAGAACATCAACCTTTTCACTCTTTTTTAGAGTCATCAAAGGCATTGTGAGCTGAGTAAGACTCACTCAATAATATTTGAGCAACATACTCCTGCTTGTAACTTTCAAAAGACGGATACAAATATTTGAAAAATGGCAAGGTATCACAAAACCCAACAACATACTTGCAAAAGTGATTCCATATCTTATAATATTTCAACTGATTATACAATATGATAGCATCAAGACATTTGTTGTTGTGAGCTACTAACACACATTTTTTGCCCAGTAAGATCAAAAATTATATAAAGTCCAAAAGGACTTGAAGTGGAAGACAATGGGGTACAGCTTCATTGTTGTGGTACAGCTCATTGGTTGCGGTATCAAAGCTAATTCTAGTGATTCTGCTGGCCTCCTCTGAAATTCCCTGGCGAGGTGTAATATACTTAGGGTTGGACACCGTTAAGGATGAAACGGTATGATACCATACCGGTATTTTTGAAACGATACGGTATTTTTAACGGTACGGTGCTATACCTTGATGAATGAGAATCCGGGTTTATTTTAATGAAAAATATGCTTTCAATTATCACCGCTTATAACCAAACTTTCAATGTTATAATCTAAAATGTGTTAAATATATTCTATTTCTATAATTCAACCTTTTATTAAATGATGTATGTCACCGGGTTCACAGGTGCGTGAAAGTCAGTCAATATATCGGGTCTCAATAGCTCAGTTGGTTAGAGCGCTGGCACGGTACGCCAGAGGCCCTGGGTTCGAGTCCCGGTTGAGACTTGATTTTTCACCACCTGTGACAATGAACAAAACAAATTATTCTGAATCTCAATAAAATAAAAAATATAAGAAACACCGTTGTCTAATTCTCTGCTAAATGACAGCTGATCGCTTCATCCGGTCGCCATTTTGCTTGGTATCACTAAACGACGAAACATGAGAAATGGAGAGAGATGACATCACAAATTCGCAACAATTTCCCTTTTTAATTGACAATTTTTATCGGTTTCTATTAATAAAACTGAAACAGGATTAATGTAAATTATTTTTTAATACGTGTTGGTTTTTCTCGAATATCGGTTGTAGAAAGGAAGTATCTTCCTTAGTACTGATTTTGTTAATTAGCGTACCCTTTCAATGCACAGAGAATCAAGTTTAGCGAGTCTGGAATCTTTTTCAAAAAATAATTTTATTAAATCTATAACAATGTTTTAAAGATTATGAAATACCGTTATCAGTACCGGTATTAAATGAAACGGTATTTTACCGGTATATTTGAAGTAACTATTCGGTACGGTACTGGTACCGTGTACCGGTGTCCAA
>NW_026929549.1:35000-39175 GCF_032062105.1 Saccostrea cuccullata | reverse complement strand
TTCCAAAATATTGTTGTAAAATATGAAGTTAACTATCTAGTTAAGATTAAAAAAATGTTTCTTTTTTTTCTTTCATAGAAGATGAAGATCAGTTGGTCAGAGATTTCCTCTCAATTGATATTACTTCTGTGGAATTGAAAGTTGTACAAAAAGGACCACTGGAGATATGTGCTGTTTCACTAAGTATTAGAAAATGCTTTGAAATACGATGTGACTGTCAGAATGTCCCCGGAGAGGGTGGTCTACGTACATCTAACATTAACCCACTATGTTCAGCCAAAGAACATACTAGTTCACTACAAGATCGCCCATGTCAAGAAAACAATACAGTAGAAACGTCTGAAAATAAAACATCGAATCATTATCAATCAGAGGGGACATCTTCGAAGGCTGAAAAAAGTTTCAAAGATCAAAGCACAGGTTTCACTTCTGCTACATTCAATTTAATGCAAAGTGAAAAAGGTAAAAACAAATTCAGTTGGCTGGGAATCCTTAAATGAATACCAGTTTTTCTTGAATTAATTGATTTATTTTGTTGTAGGAAAAGACTTTTCTCCGTGGTTCACAACAGGCGTATTTGTCGGGGGATTTGTGTTTGGACTGATAATATCTATGACTTTTTCTTATTTATGCAATAGAAGGTAAAGCAATTGTGTTTTATGCTGTGCTATGTTTGTACATTATGTAGGTAATTCTGCGTTTATTTTCTGATTTTAGAAGAAGGACTGGGGCAGAGAAAGAGAAGCCTGAATATTCCATGGGACAGGATATACCTTTACTCAACTCACACCTACCTGTAAAAGACACACCAGTGTATTCAGAAATTTCAGAACAAAAACAAAATAATAAGGCAAGTAATTCAAGATCAAGCATATTTTTACAAAATTAGGAATCAAAATTTAAAATCAAATAAAATTATAATATCTTGCAAAACAACGGGCTCCAAAATCATTGTACTTTGTATGAATTGACCTTTTTGTACATTATTTTTTTCTTTGTTTACATATAAAGTAAAATGATATGTACTGAACGTCTTAAAAATATTTTTAAAATCAATTTCTATTTTATTTTTACATCTTCTACTCTCTACTAAGACTATCTATGAAATTTTATAAACGTAAAGGTTTATCCACTATGAAAGTTCTTCGAAGATCATGTCGGATTTGGGTTTTAAACTAATCAAGTATTTTCATTAACATATAAATTTATATATAAAATGTAAATGGGATTGGTCAGTATGCAAAGGAATTTTTGACCATTCCCCATTATTGTTGAATATCTTGGATAATGCGTTGTCCTTTTGGCAAAACAAGTCCTTTAAAAAAAAACATGCATTAAGTCTAACTGTAACTATATTATCAAATAAGAAAACGTTGGGTAAACTGGTTATATATATTGATGAAAACTTTTTCACACCACGACCCTTTTCTTGATAGTCAATTCCTTTGTCTGCTTTGGGAACGAATTTCATTGATGGGTGATCATGTAGGGTTGCTATCTCGCATTGTATTTGTAAAATGTGACACTTAAGTTAATTGTCTCGTTTTGTTTATCTTATATTATAATTTCATATTTCTATATCATTTTCTGAAACCACAAGGAAAAGTCATGAAACAAATATACAGCACATATGTTAAAAAATATATATAGATGCAAAAATGTTATTGCTGCCAAATACTTCCCTATAAGTACATCAAGCATCCATGAGCAATGACCAGAAAAAATAATTTTATTTATGAGGCACATTATTTTTCATAATAATAAAATCACAACTTCGTATTTCCCTACCATCGGTCGAGCGGTTATACATTTCATATTTTCATAATGGGTGATGTGGGAATCAAAGTGAAAAGTACAACTGTATCTTTACTCTGTTTTAGCCCCAAAACAACGGCAGTACCCCACTATACAGTTCTCCGGTATACGTTGGAGAATACGTTGAACCAGTGACCATGAATGGAAATGCAAGACTTTTGCAGGACAACCAGTCAAACGATGAACATAATTTACCCATACATGCTATGTATACAGAACCCATTGGTACAGATCAAACGAGACGTTTATCGGATCTATGCAATAATGAATATAGTCATCTACAGTTTAATGGAGAATCTCAACTCCGTACACAAGGTAAAAAGGAATGCGACGAAACCTCAAATGAAGCAAAAGCTGAATCAACGGAAAATAATCAAACAGAGCATGACGAGGATCCAGTGGGTGCTTTTGATGGCACAAATAAGATTTTAGACAAGCAACAAAGAGAGGCTTCCGAGATTGAATCGAATTCTGCTCTCTCAGACCTTTCGGATAAAGAAGGAAAGGACATAGCAAATAATGCTAACCAAGCATTATTATCAAATGGCAAGGAAAATGAGTATTTTGTATTGGAGAAAAATGAGCCATAGTTATATACTGTAGATCACTTAATTTTCGCGATACCTTATTTTCGCGAGATAGTAATTGACTCTTTATTAGCGAGACATAATTTTCACGAATTGTGGTCATTGCTCTATGAAATCTTAAGGAATTCTATTATACGCGAGAATTAAATTTTCGCGAGCAGATCGTCTCGCGTAATTACGCGAAAGTAAAGTTCTCGCGAATAAATAGTGATTTACAGTAGACTAGATGAACATTATATGATCGCTACAATTTAAAGACATGACAAACTTAGAATAATATTCTAAACACAGGGATTGTTTTACTGTATATATTATTTATATAATTTTTGTTTTTTTTATATTGATGAAAATATCTCTATAACATATTTCTTTTATGTTTGTTGATTTCAATATGTTTTTCAATATGTAGACTAATGCACGTACACAAAATTTTTAATACATAAGTGCATATGACCTACTTGAACGAAATGCACATTTGTAATAAAAGTTTTACAAACAGTAGCTTTAAAATATATGATTTTTTCTCCAAATGAAAAGATCTATAAAAGATTATTTTTCTAGACTCTGCTTAATTACTCCAATCCATTTATGTTTTTGCTTTTCGTAGTTTACTTGAATAAATGAAAATCATTAAATTCCAATCGTGATGCTCTTGTTGTTATACTTTTTCACCAAAAAAATGTTAAGTTGCTTTTGCTTTGTACTAAAAGATATAACAAGGGAACATAAAGATTGATTATGTCATAAAATATTCTTCAGGTACCGGTGAAAGAAATTGACTTAGACGGATACTTTTGGTGAAAGATATTTGATTTTTTTAATTTCAAGAAACACGTTTGATAGATTACAGAATATGATCACTGGATATGTATACATGTGTATATATAGGGATCTCCATTGGACCGCCACAGACAAATTCCTTAGTGCCACAGTTAAATTATCAGCACTATAGTTTTGCCACAGTTAAATATTAACACAGTATGTTAACTCATAATTAATCGCCAATCAAGGAGATTAATGTATCAATACATGTATACAATTTCAATACAAATATAGCCCTGTATATTCTAAAAAAATATGGAAGTGAATAAAGAAATTCATATTCATTCTTTCTGAATCAACGGAATTCCATGAAGGACGAAAATGCAAATCTTTTCTCGTATAACCTCTTAGATGCTAACTTTGACGTCATAATTGAACGTCTGCATTTTCCTATATTTTTTTGAAAGCTCCAGGAAGTATTCATTTACCGTGGAATTTTCTTGCAGATAATGCAGAGTTCATGCATCACACACAACGATCTTGAAAAATTTTATATTTTCAAGGATTTTAACATAGTATATTTGAAAACTGAAGTGGCAACAATGATTGAAGTGGCAACAATGATTGAAGTGGCAACAACTATGGACACTGTCTTCCTAAGGGAAATTACCTCCAACATGACTAAATTAGAAGCTTTTTTGGTTTAAAAAAAAGTTATTCTAAGTAAAATTTTCAATTAAAAAAAACTCTTTTACTCCATATTCTTTCATGACTTTTTTACACTCATTTATTTAAAGACTCATATTTAAGCCAATTTCATAAATTTTGTAAAACAATAAAAAAAAAAATTGCGGAATACAATGATAACTCTCTCAGTGGATTTTTTTTATTTATAAATCTAAACTGAATCTCAGAATTATTTATCTGTTATTTAATATTTATGAACGTCCGTTAAATCAAACGAATTGGACGTTGATCACATCCTACTAGGGAATAAAAACAATAACAGCT
>NW_026929549.1:0-30000 GCF_032062105.1 Saccostrea cuccullata | reverse complement strand
TCTTAAAATATTGCCTCATAATGCAGAGTGGGTAACAGAAGATTGATTGAATGTCTTCAGATTCAGAACTTGACCCGGTGTAAAGACGAATAATGACCCCCATCGAATAATGACCGGATCTCATTTTTCGACAGCGAAAAATGACCACCGGTAATTATTCGACGTAGAAAAATGACCCTTTTGCCCGTAGAAAAAGTGTCACCACCCTAAAAATTTGCAGAACCCACGTGAAGAAAAATGACCCCCGTAGAAAATGACTCCCTGTTGATTAAAACTGAAATTTTTTAGGGGCAGAAAAAAAAATTAGATAAAGAAGCATATTGGCCAAAATGCTCACCTGAGCTTATTTGGAATAAATTGATGATATGTTGATCTCATAACATACGATTATAGCTATGTTTTAAGGTCAATGCGATGATTCAGAATCTAAAGGAGTAAAGATTTATCGAGCCTAAAGGGTTAGGTAAACATTGTTTTTCGATGGTGGGAATCATCGTACTGACAGAAAAAAATCATCAGTATCATATATTATTTTATTCTCCGCTTGAAAAGCGGGAGGATATATAGTGATTGGGATGTCCGTTCATCTGTTACGCTTTGGGGTATCTGTCCGTTATCCGCAACTCCTCTCATATATAAAAATATGTATTTGTAAAACAGCTATGCCCCTGTATGGCAACATAGCGAAGATTAAACTTTTCTTAAAGGCAATTTAAATATAATGGTACCCAAAGTAGGGTCTTCTCTCAAGAAATAAAATTGCAAAATAGGAAAGCCATAGCACCAATTGTTCAAATTAATGGCTATAAGGATAAGTATTTGAAAGTAGGTCAAACTCAAAGGTCAAAGGGTCAAAGTTGATGGTTTCTTAATAAAGGCTTAATGTAACAAAGATTACATTTGTAAGTATGAGAGTACTAGTTCTACCGTTTAAAAGTTATAGCCAAAGTAAATTAATTAAAAATTTGGCATTTTTGTGTAAAATGGGATAAACTCCTAGGTAAAGGTCAAAAGGTCAAATTTGATGGCACCCAAAGTAAGGTCTTGTCACAAGGAATGTACAAAAATTGAATACGAAAGACATAGCTACAATAAATGAAAAGTTATGGTAAAGGTTAAAGTTTTTGCGGAGAAACAGACCGCCAGATAGACATACAGACATATAGACGGACACGATAAAACTATATACCCCCGAATCTTCGATTACAGGGACATAAAAAGAAATGGTCTTCCATGAACTTTTCTTATAATGATACAGTATAAAGAAGACGTGACAAAAATGAAAATGTTTGTTCTGATTTTCATATCAAATTCTCCGAAAAATATACTCAGGACTGGGTAAAATCGTGGAGTAAAACAAGAATTAAGAAATGTATTGAATACTGTGTGGTATATTAAAAGGTTATGTCTACATGTATAGTTTTTGCATTAGAATGTGTGTTTTACACTAGCCCATAGCTTTACAGAGCATACTTTTAGGTGTTATACCCACCCCTTTACTTATTTAGGAGGAAGTTGATTATCAACAAAAGCAACAACAACAACAACAACAAAAAACTACCTACCTTTATTTTTCTATAAGGAGGCACTAAATATAAGCTTAAAATAATCTACTATTCTACTAATTTTCAACTGTTACTCTGCCACAATACTTTCAAATATTTAAAGTATGCTTTAATTATGGCGAAGTAAATTATGATATGATTGAACTTGTGTGAAGGCTTAGCTTCATTTCTATATTTCATCTAGAGCCTCTTTTAGTATTATTGAAAGGTATATAGTTTTATTTATATTTTTCCCTTTCATTTTTTTTTGTTTTGATTTAACCTAATTTTTTTTTGGGGGGGGGGGGGGGGGGTAAAAATTTCCACCTATTTCATTGTCAAATAGGATTTGCCAAACTTATACAAGCTATAAAAGTTGAAATGAAGGAAAAATTAATTTTTCTATTAAAGAGTATTGGAATCTGATTGTTGCATGGTTTGATTTCTAAAAACAAGTGGAATATCATTCTTTAAGCAAACACTATAAGGAGGAATGTTAAAAAGAAATTTTATTTAATTGACAATTAAAGAATCTCTTTTCACTTTAAAGGGGGTCATTTTTCAATGGGGGGTCAATTTTTTATAGGACTAACATATAAAATAATGACCCCTAGGACACTTTTTCTACAACAAATGATTTTTTTCTACGGGTAGGGGGTCATTTTTTGTCGTTGAAAAATGACCCCCGGTCATTTTTCGATGGGGGTCATTATTTGTCTTTTCACCGGCACTTAGGGCTATTTAAAAGAGAGGGTTCTTAACCACACCAACGCATACCGTGACACGGGTCTTGGTTTTTAAGGTCTCATCTGAATGAATCGCAACTTTCACTTCAAAGAGTCGAGCGTTGGCAAAGAAAGGAACAGATGCTACCTATTTTTATCGACTTGGGTCAATCGCAGCAGTATTTCGAACACTCGACTTCCCAGTCACAAAGCAAGCACTCTATCGATTGAGCTACCGTGACGGTATGTCAAATACTGATCAAAGTTTTACATTGGTATAATGTGAAACAGTATTTCTAAATCTTATCCTGAACAGCAGGCTTTAAAGCAAATTTGATTTACAATTGTTTCCAGTTGACGCAGGCTGAATTAAAGCTTTTAACTTTAAGCCCAACAGTTGGAAATACAGTAAGGATAGAAATTAACATGGGAACTAATTGTGTAAAAATCTTGATTCTCCTTAAAATTTACAAGTCAAAGCCTCGTTTCCTTTCTAAAGTTTTACTTGAAAAACCGGGACTTCAAAAAGCCGAAATAACGTTTCCTTTCTATCAAAACGAAGTAAATAAATATATAATATATGTATATAAGAAAGGGCATTCTCGCAAGCCAGAGTTTCCGAGTCAACACGTTGTCTTTGGTCCACCGGCAACGTGTCGACTCAAAACCCATAGCTTGCAAGGATGAAAAAAATAGGGTAGTATCATCATAGAATTATTGAATCAAAAACAAATGCCACAAGTATCAAAAATGCCTTATTTAGAATACTGATAAAAAAGGACGCGCAACATGCTGTTGTCTTGTATCTTTGCCATTGATCTTTGTCATATCATGTGATAATTCCAATGTTTTATCAAAATAGGATTTTTAAAAAATCGATGTGTCATTTGCAACTACAATAATTAATGCTTTCAAAACAATATTTACTAAAGCCATTTTTTCTTAAAAGCTTGTACAATTCAGTTATTAGTTATTTTAGGGACTATTATTCATATCCGGTAATTCAAAACGTTTTGATTCCATGTCTTATGCATGTTCATTTTGGGGAGCAGTTCGTGCAAACAACTTTTTATAAAATCATAAGTGAAAGAATATCTGAGGAGAAGTAAAAAACAAATTAAAACCTGATAAGAACCATTCAGGAAAAATATAAAGCAGATTAAAAACTTTTATTCATGACTTTTATGTTTGTTATCAAAAACGAATTATTCCATCAAAGCAATGAAAAAATAAAGCCTCAATTCCCCATGTGCACACTCTAACACAACCAAAACTTCTTGATGTGACACTTATTTTGGGTCTACGAGAGCAAAACATAAATTTTGCCATAATAACCATATGGGAGGCCGGGGGTTGGGGTTATCATCTAGTGAGCTCATAGCTTACAGTACCTCTAGTTTTAACTATCTATGGTTTGTTTAGCACGGGTACATGCGCGAAGTATGGGAAGTATATACATGTATAAGAAAATTGAATTGTCTTCAACTAATTTTTCATATTTTACTTTATTATGAAGAAAACATTACAAAAATGAAATTAAATGTTCTGAATTTCATATTAAACACTCTAAAACATACATAGAACAGCGTAAAAGGGTTGAATAAAACAAGATTTACATTTAAATTAGATGTACTGTGAGCTATAAGCTCAGTAAAAGACACCCCGCAACCCCCGCCTCCAATTTAATTATAACGGCAAAGTTCATGCTTTGTTCTGAGGAACACAAAATGAGCGTCAGATCATACAGATCATACAGTAAAATGGGAGATGCACAATGGCATTATGAAATAAAGAATATGTGAATCTGTAAAAGTTTTATTACATTTTATGCATTTAAAATTGTGTCCGATCAAAAAGTAAAGTAGGAGGTGCACATTGACATTATGCAACAAAGATTCTGCGAAAGTCTCATTGAATTTCATTCAGCGGTTTAAAAGGAGTTGTGGATAAGAAATGGGTAAGCGCAACAGACGGACGGACATCCCGATCACTATATAACATCCGCTTTACGAGCGGGGGTATAATATAAGTAATATATAATATTGCTACATTGTTCTGTCAGTACATGATTCTCCATCATCGAAAAACAATGTTCACCGAGCCCTTTGGGTTCGATAAATCTGTTACTCCTTTACTGAATCAGTGCATTGACCTTAAAATAGCAATAATTGAATGATTTAATGAGATCAACATAACATCAATATATTCCTGATGTAGCTCAGGTGAGCATTTTGGCCAATAAGTCTTTTTATTTTATTATTTTTTTTTTGCCCCCTAAAAAATTTAACTTTAATCCACAGGGGGTCATTATTTTACGGAGGTCATTTTTCTTCACGCGGAGTATGCAAATTTACAGGGTTATGACACTTTCTACGTGCAAAAAGGTCATTTTTCGACGTCGAATAATGACCAGGTGTCATTATTTGCAGTAAAATAATGACCGAGAGTCATTTTTCGCCGTTGAAAAATGACCCCCGGTCATTATTCTGAAGGAGTCATTTTTCGTCTTTACACCGGTTTTCGAACCCATATTTGAAATTGATCGCTACGCTGCGGGTTCAATGGCTCAATCTGACCTAAAAATTCTCCGAGAGACGATGAAATAACAAAAGCTTTAAATTTTAAATAAATATTGCACACAATTTTTTTCAGTTTTCCTTTTATTTTTTGAAAATGTCAAATTATGATTTAAATTATAAAGATATCATAGGTTTTAAATGTAACTATTTTTCAAAAGTCAGGAACGTATTTCCTATTTGTTTAAATCATAACAACTTTTCGACTGTTCTCGCACTTACATGTATGCTAACATTTTCCTTCAGTAATTGTATTCATATTTTTTTTAGTTTCCTGTCTCCTAAATATTGGCTTGATAGAACTAAAAGACCAATCAAGCTCTTTACATTATATGGGGTAAAATATGATTTTTATATCATTTATTAAAATTATTCAAATCACTTATGTATATATGAGCTTAATTGTGTACAAAGTATTAAGACATTTCCAATTAGACATTCATGACTACACTGTTTTGCGGAAATGCATCATTGCTCAATAATTTTACAGGGAATTTCCATACCGGAATGCCCTGTCATTCGTCAAAGGGAATCAAAGTTGTGGTGTTCCTTCTCAAAAATTTTTGTCCGTACTCAAAAGAGGTATGGATTTAGCTCTCTTTTAAATCATATTCAATATATGCACCCCTTCCTAGTGAATGTCCCATTAATAACTCTTGTAAATATTGTTTTAAAATGCAGTATATAGTTAATGGTTTCATTTTGTAAGAGATTTTAATTTTGATATATATGTTCATACATGTTTGTGGATGATTGTGATTTTTTTTGTAGAAGTTCACGATCAAGACGAATCAGTATCAGATTACACGTGCCTATTGTTCCTCAATGACGATCTGTCAGAAGATAATTCTGTATTGAGAATCAGAGATGTACATGTAGAAGTCAACGAATACGAAGTTCAATACAAGTTCAGATTAAATCCGTTTCACTGCAATCTTGAAAAAGATTTTCAAAATGTAAATCTTTTTCTGACGTTTTTTCAACGAAAAGGTATTTAATTGTACATTTCCCCATATATGTATTTTTATCTACTATATATTGCAAAGGATTAACATGAAAACGGTTTTGGAAAATTGTTTACCGTATCAAATAAATGCCACATTGAATTGATAACAGATTAGTTTTTTAACGCTGGTTTTGATTTTTTTTTCTTCTCATTTTAATGTCCTAAAATAAATTTTAGATAATGTTGCAAAAACATGCCAGAATGGGAGAGGGTGTGACGGTGATCTTGAACTTTGTCAGCATTACAGCGATTTTCAAGAGTCAATCTGGTTTCGTAAGATTAAATCTATATTAAAAATTTCTATTAATTCAAAGTTCCATTGTTATTAAATTTTGAGAATCAGTACAATTCTTTACATTTATCGGGACATAAGTGCGGATTGTTCATAAATTCATTTTCTATAAGAACGAAGATTTTAAGATTTGTTAGTTTACCATCCCAAATTTACATCCCAATAAATGTTTAAAAATAATATTTTACTTTGATGTAGATTTTTTGATTCATTTATTGAAAATAATTTGCTATTTAAGAATAATTCTTATTCACAAAACTACTATTTCAAAAATGTCAAAAAAATGAAAATAATAAAAATAAGGAAAAAACACTGCCATATTGTATTTCTTCATCACTGCTTGTAGTAAAGATTTTTATTTGCATTTGAGTAAGGTTTAATCCCTCGGACGTAACTTATATTCCGTTTAAAAAATTCCGAATATTAATCTGAAATTAAATTGCTGACGATATTTTCTATTTGAAGCTAATCGGAAATATAATGAATCCTGTGGCATGCATTCACAATGCTATAAGAATACCATTTGTACGCAAACTGAAAGAAGAAAGTTTTTGTGTCTTTGCAAGAAAGGATTCGAGTTTGTAAATGGAGATTGTATAAAAGGTGCAATTATTTTTTATGCTCCCGTATTCAAAGTTTGGGGATTATGCAGTTTTTGTCCTGTCCGTCTATCTATCCGCCTCTTTGTCTTTTTTCTGTTTATTGCTTAGTTCACCAGAACTCTAAAATCGCCTTTGACTTGGTGGGGGTATGACTTCATATTTCGCAGGTGTATTTATTACTTTCGACAAGACCTTTCTGTGGATGCTTTCAAATTTGACATCCTAACCTTAACCTTGGAGTTGATCAACTTAAGCAAAAAATTACCACATCTTAAGGACATTGGCAACGTTTCTGAATTTCGTATAGAATTTTTCAAGAATTTCTGAACAGGTTTAATGGTACATGTACCAAACATGTTTAATTCAGGCCTATTTTACCCATCAAGCCAGCCTTCCTTTATAGATTTTGTCAAATCATTGTTTTTGCAATTCTCAATTCATTTTCTATGTAAAATGTTGATAAAATGGGATTATATTATTTTTTACCATAAGTTTTCTGTAAAACCCATTTTTTCATAATGTTTATACATAAAATACATTGTTGAATCCTCATTTCCAATGACATGCATATACTTTGGCTGAAAATGCAAAATACTGAAACAAGATGCAGAAATACCAGCACTGTTCTTTAATTTTGAGTTACTTCCCTTAACATCTAATCATTATTCATAACGATCAAGAGACTGGTTGTTTGTTTCTATTCTATAATTTACTTTATTAGAAACGAACTGTCATAAAACATCTTGGCAAGGATTTATTACTAATTTTTAATGGTGCCTCCTTCACACTATAGAATCGTTCTCATCCGGTCTAATTAGCAATCACCATTTTCAGCTCTTTTACTTTCCAGCATACAAGTACCCTATTCTTAATGACGACCTGTTGACTGTCTGCCCCCTCAGCACAATGTAAATCTATCGCTGCTTTTCCTTAATTACTGTAGAGTTGAGTATATCCGATTAAAAAAAACACACGTGCTTTTGTAACATACGCTTTATTTGTTTTCACCGCCTAGAGAATTCCATACGGGAGATCAATCTCAATGACTGTTTTCAAAAGTGAAAAAAACCTATGCATAAAACCTAATTTCTCCGGAAACCCTTCCTTGCCAATGACCTTAAGCTTTTGCCATATTTTTAACGGTTTATGTTAGAGTTTTCATACATCAAATGTCCTTTTATTATGAGACTACTTTTTATTAGGTGTAAAATTATATGATGTTTTGACATTGGACACACTTTGTTTAAAAAGTTTTAGCTGTGGACATAACTTTTGAACAGCTAGTACTAGGACTGTCCTATGTCACAGGTGTTTAGGACTGTCCTATGTCACAGGTGTATTCTGGTGAAAAAACCTTCAATGATTTTGATCCTTTTACCTTAGAGTTTAACTTGAAATTAAGAAACTTCAACTTCCGCCATTTGCTGCTATAATGGGGCATTAATGTTCACAAATACATCTTGCTATTATAAAACATTTGTATATTTTGTTCCAACACTACATAATACGATACTGATAATTATTTTAACATGAATATGTTACATAATTAAATAAAACTAAAAATATAATTGCGTAATACAAGTAGATGTTGAATATTTCTTTGCTAAGTTCACTGCGTTTCCTTTGGAAATTTCGTCCGAGTAATAAATAAACATATAAAGTGATTTACTGCTCAAAGCTAGTTTAAGTGTTTTTTTTTTTAGTGTAAAATAACTTAAATTAGTACTTTTGAAAAAGAACATTCTTTTCGTAATGATTTTTAAAATAAATATAATTTTGAGGAAGTCAACTTTGATATACTTATTGGTTTACTCAACGGTCAAAGACCTTATTTCAAACGAGCCATCATTTTGTTTACTGATTTTTTTAAAGTTGATATAGCGCTTAGCATGGAATGTGTTGACAGTCGACAATGCAAGGAAGGAGGGATTATTACAGAATGTGTCTATGATGTTTTTACGACAAGACGTGTTTGTTCCTGCAATGCAGCATTCATTTAAATCAATGGAAAATGCCTGCAAAGTAAGTGTATGCACATACCCGTTGGACATCAGATATTATTGTGAAGTGATATTTTACAATTCAATGGTACATGTATTTTGAATAAGATGTCCAAATAATTGATAATAATATTCTTCAAAAAAGTGTTCCTTGTTGGTTTAAATATAAAGTGTTCCAACTTGTAAACTCCCCATTATTGTTTAAGTATCAATATCTATTATTCAAAGAAAATCGACGACTATATCAGCCTTGTGATTCTTCACTTCAATGCAGAGGAACACTCGGTGCAACAGAATGCAGATATGTGGAAGGAGTTAAACTCTGTTATTGTTGTAATGGATATGATATCATCGGAAGCGTTTGTCTACCAGGTTTTTCACAAACTTTAGTTTACTTTGATCAGCCATTACCCAACATTAAATACTATAATTAATCATATTACTGTTTTAACTTTGACACTTTGAAAACTTTGATTTGAAAACTTCGATTTTAATAATTAAGGATTAAATGGTATTTCATTTTCGCCCTGTTCGTCCGTCTGTTTGTCGGCGAAAACTTTAACCTTGTCCATAACTTTTCATTATTTGGTGCATGACTCTTATACACCTATATTATTTTTTTCAAATTTGTATTACTTGTGACAAAACCTCTCTTTGGGTATTACTCTTTTTGACGTCTTGAATCTCAAGTTTTTTCTAGCTTTTGCAAAATTATAATAATAATGACAATCATATTTAACCTTGGCTATAGCTTATATATCATATATTTTATGCTAGAGCTTTAGCTTCAAAATACGTGCGTATCCATCTTTGTAGTGTAAATATATTTTAAGATTTTGCACTAGACTTTTTTTCTCAAAAAGAAAGAACTTGGCCAGAATTTTTTAACATTTAAAACTAGGGCTTCCATTTTAAACATTTGCATTATTTCTTGTGAAAAAGTCTTTTATTTTGAGACTAACAAATTTGACCTCAGAGTTTTACCTGGTATCTTTTGGAAAACTTGGCCAAAACTTTTATACAGTTAGGATTTGGGCTTCGAATTTTACATATTTATTACTTAGGAGAAATTTTCCCCTGCGCAACATAAACTTCGTCCTTTGATCTATATCATATAGACATACGAGGGTTGTTCGATATGTATTGTGTATTGTACCACAGCGCGATAACACCTTGCACGATTTCGTCGATATTTATACGCCTGGATAACTCTATTCAATACCTTGCCAACTGTATAAACACGAGCCTTCATCTACACATGGTTATAAAATAATCGTCATTTCAATAGAGCCAGTCGTTGACCACTGTTGTAAAAATGGTTCAGAAAAGGGTTCAGAATATTGAAGAAATTAGAGCTTATATAAAGCTTCGCACAAAACTCGGTAATTCAGTAAAGCAGATTTTTACTGAATTGGGGGAAGTTTATGGGTCTGATAAGGTATCTTATGAGACAGTTCGTAGGTGGAGACAGAAATTTCTGACTGGCGCAGAGTCCGTCAAAGATGCAGCAAAATCGGGTCGACCTCTGACTGTATCAGGCAAGACGAATGACCTTCTTTGTGCTCATTGTCCTTTTGGCAACTACAGACCTTCTACCGTGTTTGGTTAGCCATAATTTGTTTCCAACTTTTCTTACTGGTTCGAAATAGTGAACCCATGTTTCGTCACCAGTAACTATGTTTGCAAATTGTCTTTGATGGAAGTTTGGAAACATTTTTAGCAGGCCCTTGGCTCAGCCGTCAGTCAGTGCCTCAGAGGTATACCTAAATCAGCTTGAAGTAGAAAAATTACTGGAAGCATCCTTGTCCACAAACACTAAACTGTCGTACAGTACTGGATTAGAATCATTTCAAGAGTTTCGTTACTCTTTTAATTATGAACAAATCTTACCACCACCATTAAATCATATACATGTAGTACAATTTATGGCATTCTTGTCATGTTCAGGCTATTCATATTCAACAGCTAGGTCATATGTTGCTGCTTTCAGCTTTCAGTGCAAGTTAAAGAATATTCAGGATGAAACAAAAAATTTATTCTAATAAAGCTTTTAGAAGGTATGAAAAGGATTAAGAGCCCTCTTGACACAAGATTACCCATTACACCAACATTATTATCAAAAATTGTGCAACTTGTGTCCACAATATGCTATAATAATACATATGAATCAAACCTTTTTAGTGCTGCATTTACACTTGCCTTTTTTTGGGTTTCTGCGGGTGGGAGAATTAGCTCTGTCAACAGGAAATGATGTACATAGCATTATTCAGGTTTCTGCTATCAAAATTGAACCTGAGCAGAGAACATTACTCTTGAATATTCACCGATCAAAGTCTGACCAACATGGAAAAGGTGTGACAATACAAATGCAAAGGGTGGGCAGCAATATGTCCTGTGGGATGCATGACTAAATATTTGGCTGGTAGACCCAAAATCAAGGGGCCCATTGTTTTGTCATTTTGGAGGAAAGCCTATCACAAGATATCAGTTTACTGCAATTCTGGAAAAAGCCTTAAAAGTTATAGGAGTTGGGGGGAAATTTAAAGCTCATTCCTTTCGAATAGGGGCAGCAACTGCTGCACATGAATTGGGTTGTTCTTCTGAGATAATAAGGGAGGCAGGTAGATGGAAATCGCAAGTCTACAAGTCATACATCCGCTGCCCATTCGGTAAACTATTCTAAAGCTTTATTTGAGTGCAAACCGTGAAAAGCATTAACTTTAGGTGTACATGTTGTATATTTTGATTTGCAAAAAGATGGAATGTTTGTTTGTTTTGCCATATTGAGACAGAAATACAGGGGGTTAATCCTCGCTATAATTTGAATCGACACTATTTTAATCCTACTAAGTATTACAGAAAGATATCAAGTTTGGTATGTAGGCTCTTCAATAATACGGAGGGCATTTGTGGCAGCACGCAATCGACCAGGAGGCTTAAATCTAGGGCTAGAGAGAATAGGACAAAGAATATAATGACAAGGATACTCTGGATTAAAGATTTCTGACTTAAAAATGAAACTGTTTTGTCTGAAGCGATTAGAATTGCCACCACAGTTTATTTTGATTCATTTTGGAAGAAATGATTTAGGTTGGAAAGATAAAAATCTGTGTAAACTAATATAAGAAATAAAAAATGACTTGAAAGCATTGGTACATCACTTCCCAAGTTCTAAATTCATATGGTCTCAGGTCCTTCCTAGGTTAGAATGGAGGTACATGTACTCTCAAAATGGTGAAGCAATGGAAAGAACCTGAGTTCGCTTTAATAGAGCGATCGCTTTTAAACATGTCCTTAGTTTGGGGAGTTCCTTCATAAAATATCCAGAACTCCTGTGAGATATATCCCTCTTTTTGTTGAAAGATGGTGTTCATCTCTCTGACCTGGGAGATTCAGTATTGCTTAACACAATTCAGGGGGTTCTGGAATACTTTCAGCTGAAATTAGGTACAGTCTATCCAGAAGGAAATAACTAGGAGGCTTGAGTATTGTCGTGGGTCAGTTGACTTGGTGCTGCCTTGTGGGGTGACTGCAAACGTTACTCGTTTGCAGCCATTTGGCGTTTGCGCACACTAAAGTCAACTGATATTTAAACGAAGTATTATTCATGTGAAATGAGTTGAATACTGATTAACATTTGAATCAATATTTTGTGCTGATGGGAACTGCATTGCTTTGTGACTTATAAAAACTGCCTTTTGTATTGAAATGATTATGTAAGTTGTCTATGTAGTAATGATTGATTAATTAACTGTCCGCGGATTACCCGGGATGGTACATTTTATATCATTGCTGAATTTGATTGATTGATTTGTTACGGATGCTGAAGTGGGTCTGCCAATGTTGTGTTGATTTGCTCGACGACCCACGAATATTGCCACGACAGTATTCGCCACATACAAATAAATAATTGTTAACTTTAGTGGTGTTGAATTTTTTCTATATAAATAATAGCATCTATTTGATTATCAAAAATAGATGCCTTTATTTTATGAGAAAAGAAATCGGATTCGATGAATAAGGTATAGAGATTCCATTATTAACATCGGGTTCAAGCTTTCTCTTATATCCGGTTGCTGAACAGGGAACAGACACAGATACATCTAGAGAATAAACAGTGATAAATTGGTAAAAATACAACAAATTGACTGGTAAAAACTGATTCTTGCCCACCCGTTCATCCCATTTTAATAGTTGTAAACTCGTTCTATATGTATGAAATGTTTTAGGATAAGATAGGTTGTGTTATTCGAGATCAGCTGATGATGCTTACGTATTTTAAAATTTAATGTGTTTGGACAAGTTATACTGCTCTGCTGATTTAAATTGTAGGTATATGGTCTTAGCCCTGATTGGCATGCATGGACTGGTACAATCAAGACGATTATCGAGAGGCATCAAGGAATCCTAAAGAGGAAAAGATCAATTCTGGAGCGTCGTGGCATAGTCGCACGTTTGCACACACTAAAGTCAACTGATATTTAAACGAAGTATTATTAATGTGAAATGAGTTGAATACTGAATAACATTTGAGTCAATATTTTAAGCTGATGGGAACTGCATTGCTTTGTGACTAATAAAAACTGCATTTTGTATTGAAATGATTATGTAAGTTGTCTATATAGTAATGATTAATTAATTAACTTTTTTGCCAATCAAGAAAACAATACTTTACAACAATAACAATTTATTTACAAATGTACAAAAATTCAAAATGAAACTCGGGCTCTGGTGGCTTCAAGGCTTAAGAGACATCATAAGCATGACGCACACATTGTCACAGGAAAATCACTTACAATTCTTCCAAAACGAAGAACCATATTCAAATAACATGTCGGCCGGAAGTACCAATCATCACTGGAAGTAGACGCCATCAGATTAGGGAAGTTCCCAGGTAACGTAGTATTTGGATTAGGGTAGACTGTGAACATCAATAAAAATGTCACCTCATTAAAATATTGGACAACATATAATAAACTAATCTATCTAACATCATAAATTCTTACTAAAGCGTCTAACATACATAGGCAATTTAGCCACATATGATCCACAGATGCATTGCCTTTCATATGAAGATCATATGTGGATCATATAAGAATCATATGTATATACAATCACATGAGAATCATATGAAAATCATATGATTACACATATGTATATCATATGATTGTATATACATATGATTCTCATATGAAAGGCCCTGCATATGAGAATCATGTATACTTTGACAGTTGTCATTTAAGAATCATATGAAACTGATCATATGAGAATCATATGAAACCGTATTCACTAATTTGCCCTTGTAATACTCATGTAAAAATCATATGAATATTTTGACAGTGATCAGATGAGAATCCTATGAAACAGTGATCATATGTGAATTATATGAAACAGTGTTCACTTATTTTTGCCCTTGGTATATGCAAGTAAAATTGCAATTTCAATAATATATATCAATAGTAATTTAAATGTACATTAATTCAAAAGAATTTGTTGTCTTATGTAAAGTTCTACTCTGTTTAACACCCCCCTTCCCTTATTAAAAAAAACCTTTCACAATTTTTTTTTGTAATAATGCATTTCCCAGATAAAATTGATAAATGATAAATTAATTTGAATTTTATTTCAAGTCTTTTGCGTTTGGTTTAGTATTTGAGTAAAATCAAAATAATTCCGTATTTTTTTTCCGGACCGGTTTTGACTTTTATCGGATGAAAGTGTACGTCATGTTTGACGTCACTGCTGCAGCAGAAGTGTTGGATGTTGGAAAAAATAAGTAATCTCCTAACAATTTTTTTTTAAAGACCTTTAATTCATATAGTTTAAATATCCTTTCATTACGGTTACAGGTTCGTATGAACTTATTTCTATAATACTCTCATCACTTGTAATTGTTAAATTAAGGCATTTCGCAAACCTACGTAGGCCCTAATGTTAGTGATCTCTAAGTAATCTTGGATAAATTTGTTTCTGAATGAATGTAAACATGACAATTTACATGTTAGGCTAAAGGCATTACTTTGTTTTCTTTTTGTTTTGACTTTTGTTGTTAAGTACGTACTGATTTGAAAGTGAAAGTTTCTCAATAGAAACCCTGTATAGCAGTTGGCGTTTTCTATGTTGAGATCGTTATCAAGTCGATTCTTTCATTAACTTAATGACAAATGTTTGCTTTTATGGCCTATAGATGCATTCAACAACTTCAGTTCAGTGTCACAGTGCTGCTTTTGAAGCCCAAAGCTGATAAGACTGGCGATTGATCCTAAAGCTGATTCTGACAGACGATTGCATCATCACAATATTAAAGGTAAAAATATTACAATAAAAAATCAAAGTGAATATCTATAATGACTCCTTTATGACTAAATATTTCTTGATAAGTTCTTTTTGTTCCTTTACAATTCTACATTGTTTGCACGGCTTCATCAAAAATAAATTCAACTCAATAATATAGCAGTATTATTCTACATTTAGTACATTATGAAACAATTTTAATCCAATGCAATTTAAACTATGGAGAGTATGAATAAAATTTTTGGCTTTGAAAGCTATGAAACTATACAATAACTTCAGGGGGTAAATTGAATTTTTGAATTTCAGCATGAAATTAATAAAAACAGTGGCAACTTTCAAGGTACAAATACATGTGCATGTGACTATGTGTTGAAAGAACATTTGATAGCTAATCCATTGAATATTTATTGACTGACATTTAGAAATTATTTTCCAACACTAGAGAACCTAGTTTCAGGTAAATTGTAAGATATTTAAGACAACTGAGAACCTACAAACTTGTACTCTCTCTTTTTGTAGTTTAAGTTTTAGTTATGCTTAGAAAATATCTACTGTGTGAATATTTGTTTTACAGGTTCAATATACAGTCAGCCTCTCATAAGAAAAAATCCAAAGATCCAAGGCTTGCTTCAAAGTTAAGGTAACTACACACTGTTTAATAGACTTTGTTATATTCTTCCCAACAAAGTCTGGGATATCCTGGAATCACAAAGTGTGTTTTTCTGCCTATTTATGTCAGAATCTTCTTAATTTTTGGCAATTTGAATTAATATATACTATTTAATCATTCCAAATTCAATTGTCAGAATAAAAAAAATTTGCTTTTTATGATTTTGATATGAAGCATATCTTCCAATAGTGTAATTGTCTTGCAAAATTCAATTCAAGTGTCAAAATAAAAAAAATGCTTTTTATAATTTTATTATGAAGCATATCTTCCAACAGTGTAATTATCTTGCAAATTACATCATAGCATTCCATAAAACACCTAGTATAACATATATAACATTAGTTTTATCTCCTATCATATCTGTGTCGTTGAATTGGGAATACATTTGTTTGCTGATGATAAGTTACTTTAATATAGCTTGTAGAATTGATTTTGTAATTTAAAAATCATTTTATTTTTATTTTTGAAATTTTTGTAGAGACCATTCTGTGCCACCAACAAATTGTTCAGGAAGGGGAGAACTGGTGGATTTGCATTTTTGGTAAAGTTCAAAGAGATTTTCAAAATGGTGAGATCAGAGGGAGGACAACTGAAAATATTGAAAGATACTGAAGGAAAAAGAAGAAGGAAATATATGGAATAATTATTAATTAGGGAGGATGTACACAATCTTGTCTGAATTTGACCTGTAAAGATTTTCCATTCTTATTTGTATCCTGGAATATCAAATAACTTGATTTTTCATAAATAGAGAATACCTGACAAATGTTATTGCTGATGTTTCAATTTTGCTATGGACACTTTCATGTCATATGGTATTTTTATATATGTACATGACCTAATCATGTTATTCATTTGTACATGTATACATGTTTAACTACTTAATCATTTTGCTGAAATCTTATAATTTGTACTCATTTTAGAAATGTTAAATACATGTATCGACAAATGCTACTGACTTGTTTGTATATTTTCTTGTTTAGAATGTACTCTGTGAAAAATAAGTTATTTCTCTTAATGAAAATAATTTAATCAAAAAAGTTGTGTAAGCATAAAATATTTAACCAATGAAGATAGATCATTGTAATGTAATGAATTTTCATCTAAAGCAGAAATATCTGATTTTTAAATGTGTACAAGGATGTGAAAAATATCGAAAGAGAACACACATAACTGTTTCATATGATTTACATATGATACCATTTTCATATGATTCATATATGTACACTGTAAATGGCTTGACACAAACATAAACCATTCATATGCAAATCATATGAAGTTATTTTTCATATGAATCACATATATCGATCATATGTAAATCATATGATTAGCTTTATATGATTAACATATGATGCCCTTTTTTATGATTCTCATATGAAACCAATCATATGAAAATCATATGATGCTCATATGTGGATCATGTGTGCCTACGTTGCCTGTGTATACATGTGACAAAAACTGTATAGTACAGATATGATCTTCCGTAGCTACTCTTGTATTTAAGTATTTAAATCTATAAACCAGGTAATTTAACTTTCGTATAAAAAGAATGCACACGAAAAAAACCAATACTTTCGTTTTACATGTCTAAGAAAATCAGGAAAATAACACTCTTACAAACAGCTGACAAATGCCAAAACAAAAGGTTCAGGTTTCAAACGGTTCACACAGGTTTCAAACGGTCCACACAGGTTTCAAACGGTCCACAGAGGTTTCAAATAGTCCACAGAGGTTTCAAATAGTCCACAGGTTTCAAATAGTCCACAGAGGTTTCAAATAGTCCACAGAGGTTTCAAATAGTCCACGCAGGTTTCAAATAGTCCACACAGGTACCAGAAATGCATCTTATTTCCACACAGCATAGGAGCCGCCCAATTCACTAAGTATGGGTCATTATCTCAAACCGTCCAAACAGTTTGGTGTTCAGAACTTATTTGTCACACCTGGACAAAATCTCTGGATAAGTGTAACTATTAATACCATCAAACTTGACAAAAAGGTTTAAAAAGCGAGGCTGCAGCTCTGCATACTATAATTCGGTGACTATCGATGCATGCAAGTTAAAGCTGAACACTGCTCGTAAATAGGCATAGTCCGCCATATTTCCCGTTCTTCAACGCTCTCCCCTCAACCTGTATATAAGGAGCAGATTGCTAATCAGTTCAATATATTTCACTGTAGAGATCCGACGAATGTAGACGTATATCTTACACATTGCGTGCTACTCAATCTCGATGAAATTATCAAATTTTACGTATTGTGTCCAAAACAGGACAAATTATCATGAAAAATACAGGTCAATACATCATTTACAAACAGAAAATGCACATAAAAACAATAAATAAAGGCAAAAAATCTACGACCACGAAAGGAGTACTACATGTCGGCCACGAGTTTCGAGTGTGCAATCGGGTGTAAGAAATCGGACGGTTTATATACCCGTCTGACAGTGCCTATTTATGAGAAGTGTTCAGCTTTAAAGACTCCAATTTGTATGGAAGAGCATTTGGAGCAATATTTACAGTATTGTTACAACCATGTTACATGATTTTTTTTAATGGTTGGCTGGTTAAAAGCAAGCTTTGAGAACTGACAGAAAATCAATGCTAGTAATTTATAGAGAAAAGAGGTTAAGACAAATATACAGTATATATACCTAAGGTAAAACATCTGGAGTATTGAAAATTATATCATATACTGATACTCTTCCAAAATTATATAAAGTCTATAACTTATTCTTAATATTTCTGCATTGTGATATTATTTTTTATATATTGTGCATTTATATAAGTAGAAATATTATTTCTATCGCAATCTTTTGACCTGAAAGTGATTATTCTAAACACTTTAAGGTTAGAAACACCTGTTTCTATTGGTTGGTGTTGGTGTCCTCCTCCTTGTGATAACGGTATCAATCATAACTTGCCTCATAGTGTGTAGAAAAAAATTGAAAGCGCGGAGTGGAAGGTATTTTCATCTTTGTGTATTAATCAATTTCTAAACAAATCCTGAAATATAAGTTGTTAACATATTTTCCATGATTTCTTGATGTAGACTGGTTGTTTATACAGCTGATATGTACCAGAGGACCATAATACTACACCTATGCTTTTCATGGCAACATCAGAGATACAATGGTAAGCTCGAAACAAAATAAATTTCAATTTATCAATTTATTTCCATATCTGCTTCATTGAAAACATTCAGATTTGTTTGACGCATTTTATGCTTTCAGGAAAGTCAAATCCCTCTAAGTCACAATGATTGCAGTTATACTGGAGATACACTTTACGACACAACTCACCACGCAGAGGAGCAGAAACGGAAAACTTGTATGATGTCAGTGAACCGCTGTCCACGTTTAGAGACCAAACCTCCTCTGAGGGTGTGTACATGTACAACCACTTGCATGATAAAGAAACACGGCTGTGTTAAAATCTATATGATGTCACAATATTACCTGTTTCTCCTGAGACAGACGCATAAAAGGATACGTGTATATTGCGAGGTTAAGGAGAAATACAAAGTGATCAGCAACTTTACATGTTTTTCAGCCTCATATTCCAAATACATGTACATGTGAAAGTTATACTTTTGAAATATAACATGTATAGGGCTTGCATATTTTGTTATGAAATGAGGACAAGTACTTTAATTTTTATCATGTCTTTTATTTAAATTTTACATGTATGTCTTGTACTTGACTAGTACTAAAATTTATTTTTATCTACAAGTTTTTTTTATAATAATTATATAGTTGCATATCCTTTCGGGAAGGAGGTGATGTTATTGATGATTTAAAAACCTGAACTATTAGCTCACTTTCAAAAGAAAGGAGAAAAAACTATCGAAATTTGCCACGAAGGATCTTTTGTTGGAGGAGATTCGAGTTTTCTACACGTTCTTCCAAGGGAGAGATTATTATGAATCAGTGAAAAAGAACTATATGCGGTATATTGCATATAATTGCCCCCACAAAAGTCAAATTTTGAAAACTTCCTGAAATGTGCTGAATTCAATAAATTGTATAAGAAATATAAATTAACAGAAAATATTAAAGTTTCAAAGCAGTGTATTCACAATTTTTGTTTTTATGACGTCACAAACTAGTCCAATTTATATATCCTTTCTCAGAAAGAGGACAAAATGGACAAAATTTCAACAATTTTAGCTTTAAAATTTATAGAGCGCAACTTTGTTCAGGAACAATATTGACATATTTCATTGATATTATCATTCTACACATTATATCAAAATATTGATCCTGAACACACATGCGCTCGGTGACTTTTACTCAAAATATCGACGAAATATGTACATTTTTCTGTAAAATTCATAAAAAAATGAAATTTACGTCATGTTTGTGACGTCATTACGTACATATGGCGTCATTACTTATGAAAATATTCAGTGCTTTGAAGTCACCATATACTCCCCTGTTTAAGAACTTAATTAAATATAACTCCATCAAAGTTTGATTTGGGGGGCAAATATTGGTTATTACCGAATAAAGTTCTTTATGGCATTTTTTTTTAAGTCTTCGATTTCTCAAGAACCACTTCGCAAAAAAATACCAAACTTATAGCAAAAGTTCTTAACACAGTGCTGATTTAAATTTGCTCAAATAAACAGACCAACGGTGCTAGATAGGGGCCACAATGGGAGATTGAATTTTACATTTGTATAAATAGGTAATTATATCTTTAGTAATCTTCTCAAGAACAGAAGAGCCATGTTTATTCATATTGATGATATATAAATAAATTAATTTTATAATCGCTTAAAAAAATCCAGTTACCCGAGGGGGGCTAATAATAACGTTTACTTCCAATTAAAAAATATATATCCTTTATCTCTTATGATGATCATTAATCAGTATCCACAACTAAGAATGTAGCCTGTATAAATAAAACAGTAGCTTTCCATCAATGAAATATATAGAGATAACGAACGGATAATTGAGCTCAAAAGTCCATCAAATATTACAAATAGGCGCAAAACAAACATGGATCTCCAAAACATCAGATCTGGATAAGGTGTCGTAAAGAAATGAGCGTCACTCGTCGTGTGCTCCTTGTAAAATGCTCAAAAATCCGTGGACAACTCAGTCTTTTAGTAACGGCCTAACAATCAGCATTTAGAAAGTAAGTCAGCATTTTACTCAATGATCAATTGTGTTTGCCGTCAAGGTCCTTGTATTGACCACATAACTGACAAAATTATGACTTTTACCGGGACTGCTGATATTCTTGCTTCATCAACCTGTTTGTCAATAATTTACCTCGTTTTAGAAAAAAAACAATGTTCATACGCTCTTATATATCGAACCAACCGGGAGATATAACTCCGTATGCAGATATGAAGGTATAGATGTACTGCTGAATAAGTAAGGGAAGTTGACGATTGAAAACTTTGTCCTCGCGTTTATCATAAAACGGTGTTGTTAGATAACCATTAACGTCTTTTTCAAGTAAAATATTCATATATGAAACAGATATGTCCGACTTTGTGGTATCTTTTTATTTCAAGCTCATCGAGATATATTTTATCCATATAAGAATTGAAATTACAATTGTTAATTGTCGATACGTCGTCAATATTATCTAAACGTCGATTTAAATGACAAAGATTTTTTTTTCTTTTCACGTATAAGATTTTTGACAAATTCTGCTTCATACAAAAATAGGTCTGCTAATAGCGTGACGTTATTGGTATCCACGGGAATTCCAATAGATTGTTGGAAGACCTAGTCTCCACAAACCAAATGAATATTTTCAATCAGAAACTGAAGCACTTTTTTAATATCAACTTCAGAGTACTTGTGATTCGCCTGGCGTAGTGGTTAGAGCGTGTGTTCTAGATTCTAGAAGTAAGGAGTCGATCCTTTCGTCGCGGGTTCGAACCCACTGTAGGACGTGGACACCGGTCGTTCGGATGAAACCGTATAAACTGAGGTCCTGTGTCGCAGTAGGTTTTGGCACGAAAAAGGTCCCTCACTGCTCAGTGGCCCTGATTGCCGAGTATGGGACAAAATTTGTTGCTTGCCACTGACCAATGACAAGGTAAGTGCATTTACAAGTTCCATTTTTATTGAAAAAGCAGCTTTCAATAATCTCAAAAAGCTTTGACTTTAATTTATCGTTGGGGATGAAGCTTTATGATAAACGTGATTCATAATACTTTAACTTTTCAATTGTCAACTTCCCTCACTTAGGCAGCAATATACCTTCGTCATCTGCATACGGAGTTTATATATATCAGATGGTTCGATCCACAAAATGCATGCTCTTCGTACGTAAAATTTTTAAAACGATGTAAATTTTTGACGAACAAGTTTCTGAAACGAGAATTTTAGCAGTATCGTTTGAAGTCATCATTTCGTAAGTTGAATGGTCGATACAATGACCTTGTCAGCGAATACAATTTGTCATTGGGTCAAATGCTGAATGAAGATTTTCATACTTAATTGTTAGGCCATAATGAGTAGTTGCATCCGTTATTTCCCGATTATGACAAGAGGCACACAGCGAGTGTGACCGGTCGGCAGGGGATGCTCACTCATTCAAAGCACTTATTTCACCTTTGATATTTCTTTAAAAAAGGTCTGTGTTTGCTCTGCTGCTATTTCATATTGTTTAACATTGAGTTTTGCGCTTGAATACTATTCATTATCTCCAAATATTTCAAACCAAGAACTAAAAAAAAACATATTATTTTTTAATTTGATCGAATACGTATACCCGAATCACATATAACATGTATAAGACGATAAAGTCTGGCTACCTTTTTTTTCTCACATAAAAATGATCGGCCGATATTAGTATTAGGCGACCTGAAGTCGATACATCGATCAACTCCTAAAATCCCATTCACATTTCCTGAAACGACCAACGTCTGATGGTTTTTTAGGTAAAAATAAGATTTTCGGAAGACAGTCCGCAGTACATCGGCCGTTGTCTTGCATGATTTTGAACGCTTTTTCGTCTGCCGACCAATTTTGTGTCTCTCATGCCATGTTATCATTTTTTGCGTCCTATAATTAATGTGACTGCTCTCTGTCGCCCGATTCAATTGTCGGGTAATTTTTTTTCAGCCGACGATACGAGAAAATTTGGTCTCTCGACCATCGACTTAAATGTGACCTAGGCGTAAGAGTTAACTCCTAAGAGTGAGTTCTAAAAACCTTAACATTCATGACTGAGCCACGCATCTTGAGATTTTCACCGTCATCCATCACTATAAACGAGGGTTGTCCAAAAATTTATTAGAAAGTGTTGTTTTAATCTATGTTCAAAGTTTCATTTATTAATATATGACATCTTGTTCCTACAAAACAACGCTTGTCTACGGAATTTTGGGATAACCCTCGTATATACTTAGTATACATGTATAGAAATAGAGATCGACCGACGACAGGCAACAAACGTCCTCTCGATTATCGAACGATGATCGAGGGTGTCGGATGATTTTAGAGCGAGGTCGAGTCTTATTCGCGATAGCAAGACTTTGCACAGCTTTTTAATTTCATGCAGTCATATGTGTGACAATACAACTTTTCCAAAATGCATGTACATGTACTGTGATTAATATAAATCAGAAGCGACATCTTCAAAGGCTGGAAAAAGTTTCAAAGATCAAGGCACGGATTTCACTTCTGCTACATACAATCTAGGGTAGTTCGATCCTCAGGTTTATAAAATTAGCAGATATGTAATCAAGAATAATTATAAATGTATCTCTGAATCCACAAAATTATGTAAAATTATCCACAGTATTTCTTTAAAGTTAAAGATTAAAGTTAATCATATTATATAGGGAAAATTGTCAAATCTCCACTATTTTTGCAGAAAAAGCGAATTTGAATATCAGCAATTTATATTCTAATTGCAAATTGATCAACAAATATATTTTAGGTTAAAAAACGATAGGTATCCAGACATTCAGAGAAATTGTCATGATTTTTATACTTATTTGGTATTTTTTGTCGTCTATTTCCGTCATGTATTCTATAATACATAGTGTAAAAGGCTTTTGCTATCATTGCAAGACACCACAAATCACTTCTCATTTCATATCATGCTAATAAGCATTGGTATCTAAGGCTGGATTCAAGAAAATCTTATTTCTCTGTAAAACTGTATTATTTTTTTTTTCCTTTTATAGGATACAAATGTCAACTTTTATAAGACCTTTTCTAGGACTTCTAAAAACCTTGAATCTTATAAAGATGAATAAAATGAAAATTGTTGAATGAAAAAATATCATTTTCAAGCTTGATTTTGATGCATTTCAAAATAAATATTAATGTTTGGAGTTATCCTTCCTGGCTGAGGATCGGAAATCCTTAACGCAAAGTGAAAAAGGTAAAAATAAATTAGATGGCTCGGAATAATTAAATGAATACTATTTTTTCTTGTATTAATTGATTTACTTTGTTATAGGTAAAGATGTTTCTCCGTGGTTTACAACAGCTGTCTTTGTCGGGGAATTTGTGTCTGAACTGATAATATCTGTGACATTCTCTTATCTCTTGTATGTTTGTTATATTTCAACTACTGTGGTAGCCTAGCCAGTTCACTAGGATTACATAATACAGCATTATTGTTAATAATAGCCTTTATGTAATATATGATGTAAAGTAGTTCACCTTTCATGTTTGTTTGAGTCTTATTGTGTTATTAGCTGTCTCCTTGAGAAAAAGTTGTTATTATCCAATCGTAGTGCGTATTCAAATCACATGACACAAGATAGCGTATTTTCACTGATCTACAAGTGTCAATAAGTTCACAGAATTGTTTTGAGAAATTTACCCACCCTCCGTCCCCCTTCATACTCCATGATAAAAACATTGCAGTCTCAAAAATTATGTTTATTTGTAATTTGTTTATCATGATATATATCTTGTGCCATCTTACTTGCCATCTGGCAACTTTTGTCTTGTCAACGTTATTAATTTTTTCCTTGGCAGCTTTTTGTTTTGACAACTTTGTGGTTTATATACTTTTTATTTGTCAAAATATTTTTGCCAAATTAATGTTTGTTTGCAACAGGAGAGATACCGTTGCCAAATTTATTGTTCTTTGTACTCAGGAAATATCCTGGTGATCTCCCCTTAACTTTATTTGTGTTATATACTTATTGCCATTTAATAAATGACAATTCTCACTCAATATACATTGTTTGTTATATTTCAACTATTGCGGTAGCCTAGCCAGATCACTAGGATTACATAATGTGTTTTATGTTGTGCTGTTCTTGTACATTATGCAGGTAATTCTGTGTTTATTTTATGATTTTAGGAGAAGGACTGGGGCAGAGAAAGAGAAGCCTGCATACTCCATGGGACAGGATATACCTTTAAACAGCTCACACCTACATGTAACAGACACCTTAGTGTATTCAGAAATTTCAGAACAAAAACAAACAAATAAGGCAAGTAATATAAGATCAAGCATATTTTTAAAATCCAGAATAATTGTATACTAGTCTTGCAAAACAACAGGCTTTCCATATGATTGTATTTTGTATGAATTGATCTTTTTGTACATTATTTTTTGTCTTTGTTTACATATAAAGTAAAGTGATAACTACTGACGCATCTTTAAAAAAAATTCCATTTTTTTTTTTACATCTCCTACTCTCTACTATAAAATTTTATGAACGTAAAGATTTATCCACTTTGAAACTTCATGTCAGATTTTAGTTTAAAACTAATTAAGTATTGTTAATATTTGTTGATTTCAATATGTTTTTCAATACGTAGACTAACGCATGTACACATAATTTTTAGTATATAAGTGCGCATGACCTACTTGAACGAAATGCACACTGGCCATAAAAATTTTACGAACAGTAGCTTTAAAATATAAGATTTTTTCTCCAAATGAAAAGATCTATAGAAGATTATTTTTCTAGACTCTTCTTACCCCTATCCATTTATGTTTGTGCTTTTCGTAGTATACTTGAATAAATGAAAATCATTAAATATCAATGGTGATGTTCATTTTGTTATACTATTTCACAAAAAAAATGTTAAATTGCTTTTGCTTTGTACTAAAAGATATAACAAAGGAACATAAAGATTGATTATGTCATAAAATAATTTTCAGGTACGGGTGACAGAAATTGGCTTGGATACTTTTGGTCGAATAATTTTTGTGTTTTTTTTTTTTATAATTACAAGAAACACGTTTGATAGATCACAGAATATGATCACTGGATATATATACATGTATATATAAAGGGTTCTCCAATGGACCGCCACAGATAAATTCCCTAGTGCCACAGTTAAATTGCCAGCACTATAGTTTTGTTACAGCTAAATATTAACACAGAATGTTAACTCATAATTAATCGCCAATCAAGGAGATAAATGTATCAATACATGCATACAATTTCAATACAAATACAGCCCTGTATATTCTAAAAAATATGAAAGTGAATAAAGAAATTTATATTCATTCTTTCTGAATCAAAGGAATTCCATGAAAGAGGAAATTGCAAATCTTTTATTGTATATCCTCTAAAATGCTAACTTTGACGTCATGATTGGACTTTTGCATTATCTTATATTTTTTTGAAAGCTCCAGGAAGTACTCATTTACCGTGGAATTTTCTAAATAAATAAATAATAATGAACTTTTAGTTGGTCACGTGATCAAACCTGTGAAGCCCAAAGGGCTTCTCAGTAGATTTGATAAGGTACCAACTAAAAGATCATTTCCCGGTGAACTTTTTAACATTGTTGTTTATTACTTATATTTACATTTGAGACGAATAGATTTCAAGTAAAATTGCATTTATTACACGAACGGGCCACCGTATTTCTATGTTGTGACGCGCAATGACCTAGAAGTTATCTCGCTCCAATATTTGAATGTTTACATTTATGTTTATCAGTCCAGTTCAGGAAATATCTGTAAACATGTAATGGTGTATAGTGAAAGAACAATGATCGCTGCTGAGAATAATCTAACTATTCCAGCAGCGGAATCGCCTGTTTTAGTTTACATACACTGTAACTCCAAAGGAATTTCGGGTTAAAAAGGTAAGTGCGGTTTTAGGCTAATTATAGTATTTAAAACGTACCTTATTCACATCAAAAGAAGATTTATTGTACATTTCGTGATTTAAAAATATTCATACTGTTTTTCATTTTATCTTTTTCATCGTTATTCAAAGAAAATTTGCACTGTGACAGAAATATGAAGACAAAATATCACCTCGCTCTGTGATTCGGTCGCGCTTTGACCTCTGACCCCCAAATAACATTAACACAGAATTGAACATATTTTTTCTTCAATAGGTTCATCTAAAAAAGATATTTGCAAAGGTAAATATTTGCAGATAAGGCAGAGTACATGCATCAGGCACAACGATTTTGAGAAATTTTATATTTTCAAGGATTTCAACATAGTATATTCGAAAATTGAAGTGGCTATGGACACTGTCTTCCTAAGAGAAATACCCTCCAACATGACTAAATTAGAAGCTTTTTTTGGTTTAAAAAAGTTGTTCTAAGTAAGATTACCAAAAAAACCCTTTTAGTTCATTTTCGTTCTTGACTTTTTATACTCATATATTTAAAGACTCATATTTAAGCAAATTTCATAAATTTTGTAAAAATATAAAAAAATTTGCAGGATACAATGACAACTCTCTCAATAGACCTTTTTATTTATAAATCTAAACTCTATCTCCGAATTATTTATCTGTTATTAAATATTAATTTTATGAACGTCCGTTAAATCAAACAAATTGGACGTTGATCACATCCTACTAGGGAATAAAAACAATAACAGCTGTTACTTATGTGCATAGTTCCAGTCTATCAAAGAGGTATAATCCATTGCGTTTAATTATATATGAAAATATAAAGTATTACTTTAATTGTCAAATGAATTATTTCCTTGACTTATAATTAGTTATCCCTGTACACTCTGTATAAACATGTTAATTCTAGTATAATTATAGGAGTGATGTCCCTTGCTGTCATTGCCCTGCAGACAACAGGACTAAAGCTGAGCTATTACAGCTCAGAATACATTATTATAAGGGTACAATCAATATTAACACTGTATTAATCAACCATATCTTAAACAGACATAGTTATAATCTGCCTAGAATAAAGCTGACAGATTTACAAAGTTATTCATGTATCAGCATCACTTTTACAAATGCTTTTGTGATTTAGATTCAATACACATGATGAACTTTTACCCAGTCAAAAAGTTATAGGGAAAAAATGGTTTATTAAGTAAAATAGACAGTAAACAGAATATTCCTATAGTGTGTTTCTTAACAAAAATCAAATCCTACGAAAACTGTGTTTCCAGGCTTTTCTTAATTAAACAGAAAAGGGTAGGGGTGGGTTAAAAATCACATTTTTACATAATAAGAGCCATGGTTGCATTTTTATGGTCAGGAATCCACATGACAATTGTATTCAATAATAGTACAACAAAAGAATACAGATTTAATCTCCTAAATTGAAGTATGATTTTTAGAGACCTTGAATCCAATGTTTATTCAACAACTGAATTTAACAAGTTGTTTTAATTGTGAACAGAGAAAAAATACAATTTTCGAAATGCTTTCTTTCATTTACGTAATGCATGTAAAAATGTTCTTTTGGGTCTTTCGATTGACATTAGAAACATGTTTTTAATTCTAAAGTATAGTTCCTGTAGTATTCATAGTATACCTCAATGCAATTCTCATTGTCATTCAGATGATTTGTCAGTAACAGGCGTCTACTTTTCTTGTTAATCTGACGCCAAATGAATATAGTCCTAATTTTTATGCAAAGAACTTTATTCGGTAATAACCAAATTTTGCCCCACAAATCAAACTTTGACGGAGAAATTTTTAATTATGTTCTAACACAAAGGGATAAATGCTGACTCCAAAGCACTGAATATTTTCACATTTCAATGACGTCATATGTTTGAAATGACGTCACGAAAATGACGTAAATTTAAAATTTCCATGATTTCTACAGAAAATAGATATTTTACGTCGATATTTTGAGAAAAAATCACCGAGCGCATGTGTGTTCAGGCTCAATATTTTGATATGATGTGTAGAATGATAATATCAATGAAATATATAAATATCTTTCCTGAACAAACTTGCGCTCTATAAATTCTATAGGTAAAATTGTTGAAATTTCGTCCATTTTGTCCTTTTTCTAACAAATGATATAAAATCGGACGAGTTTTTGACGTCATAAAAAAAATAATCAATAAACTACTTTGAAACTATAATATGTTCTGTTAATTCATTTTTTAAATACAATTTATGGAATTCAGCACATTTCCAGAATTTTTCAAAATTTGACTTTTGTGGGGGCAAATATATGCAATATACCGCATTTAGTTCTTTGTTTGTCGACAAAAGTTCTAATACATGGCTGCAGAAAAAAATATGTCGTAAAGAATATTTATTACAGTTTGAAGATATTGAAGTAATTTCTGAAGATGTTATAGAGTGTATTGAAAACTGAAACGTAACATAATTTTTGTTTATGCATCAACGTGCTAGTCACTTCTTAGCTACATTTTCGTGAATAATTTACCTTATCTCGCTGGAGTCGCTAAATCTCTCCGGAGCTACTGCTAGAGTTACTTTGAGGTCCATGGATTTTACAATTCACACCGAAAAAATAAAAAGTTTCAAAATATAAGTAGAGGTAAGCATAACACGACCATAAAAATAAAATAATTGTTTTAAGTTGGAATTTCCAATCTACATGTATTAAAAAATATATTATATCATAAAATAAAAAATCAAATATCTATCTAACAATTAAATTTTTCACCATACATCTATTTTAGAATGGTTTTTGGATGTGGATTTCTTGTGGTCTTATCATTGAAAAAATTGGCTGTGCAAAGCAGTGGATAGTAAAGGGAAATTTATCTGAAATCAAATATATTCTTAATGAAATCCAGTGAATTAAGTAGAAAAAGGGTAGTATTAAAACAAGCATTATATGGAACGCCATCACTGCCTTATAACATACAACTATGCATTTATTATGTCAATTTACCATTACGTGATGTGAACATAATTTTACGTTATGTCAATTTTTTATGAGATGATGTAAACATATCTTAACATCATGTCAATGCTGCATTACATGAAGTAAATACACCCTTTCATTATGTCACCACTTCATAACTTGAATTAAAAAAATCATTATGTGAAGTGATAATGTGTTTACATTGTGTTATAACTTTATTACGTGAAATGAATGTTTCTTTACATCATTTCATTTCTTTAATATGTGA
>NW_026929548.1:0-39730 GCF_032062105.1 Saccostrea cuccullata | reverse complement strand
AATTTGAATATGATTTTTTATACACGTGAAGTTATAGATTTTATGCAAGCTAAGTTCGCCCATCTCCTTTAGAATTCTTGAACAATATTAAATTTGTGAAATATTTTTATCTGGTTTAGAACACAAAGAGAATAGAATTACAAATTCATCGCAATTATCGAGTTTCTTTGCATTTTGGTATGCATTTTATATCAAGTTATATAGACAGGCAGTACAGTAAAACTCGTTTAGTACGAACACGGATATTGCGAATTTATGGATATAACGAAGTTATCTTTGAACCCCAGTTATATACATTTAATGAATTCCTTATACGGATATAACATTACGGATATAGGGAAGTAATATCACAGATCCAGGCGACTTCGTTATAACCGTGTTTTACTGCAATCTGATGATCTTGACTTCTTTAGGCAAGATAAGAACATTTTAGGAAAGACTTAGCTGTACAAGAGATGCGATGTCTGCTTCAAATAAAGCTATCACGAAGCTGCTTCCTTTCAACAAATCACCATTCAGTTTAAAAGCTGCCATTTCAATTTGTTACCCACAAAACACAATTACAAATTTATCTTAACCATACGTTTCTGGCCAGTCCCATTGTATCGATTTGAATAGAAAAAAAAATAAAGGTTGGTC
Source organism: Saccostrea cuccullata (assembly GCF_032062105.1). NCBI lineage: Eukaryota > Metazoa > Mollusca > Bivalvia > Ostreida > Ostreidae > Saccostrea > Saccostrea cuccullata. The sequence continues at coordinate 39,091 of NW_026929548.1, read as the reverse complement.
ACAAGCCATCACAGGCGTTTGTCTTGGATTTATAAAGGATATTACTGCCCTCATTTATCCATGGCTTGCTTCATTGTGGCTATCGAATGATTAACTGTTGTTTTATGTCACGTATAGTATTAATATATCTCTAAGATAAGTTAAATCGGGCAAATTTATAATACATTGTGTAGTAAGAAGACTAACTGAGGTCAGACTGCATGGAAATGTCGCCATTTTGTTTTAGTGGCGACCATCTTAAAAATGACTGAAATCACGGTGGTGGTATTTTTAGATTTACTAATATCAGAAAGACATTTGTGTCAAATTTTAAGCTTGTGTCTACAAATGAAATATTTTTTTCTTTTAATCTAAGCCGCTACACCATTTAAGTGTTTTTTTATTCAATTTATTATGCATATTAAAATTTTTACATCTTTAATCTTGAATGAACTTGAAGCACTGCTTATAAAGAACTGAAATCATTTCAGATTTAAGTATTTATAAAGTAAATAATATTTATTTGTATTTACAGAAAGTTATGGGATTGTACACATTAAGTGTATGTATTTTCCTTTCTCTTGGAGTATCTAAAGGTAATCTTCTTTCCAAAGATTATTTTAAAGCAATTTTTCATAACCCCAGAGTGAATGTAATGGAGGAAAACCCAGATTTTAAAAGTGTTATTTGGAAATACCCTTGCAACATGTGCAATAAATTGTTTTGATTTGATCGTTTTTTTCTGCAGTTAGATTGATCTGTCCTTAGATCTGAATTCCAGTAAATAGAAATTTACAGTATATCACTCAATTTTCAATCGATTGAAGTTTTCTTCACACGTAAAAGGCCAATATAAATTAATTGAATATGTTCTTTTTGTGTATTTTCTACATGAAAGTAAATCACAGCGATTTCTGTTCAATAAGACTCTGTTATATTTAAATATTTTCCTGGGGGTAACTGACACATATCAGGTATTTAAAATTATATAGGAAAGTTCAATATTTACACCTTTATTCAACATAATTTTCTTAAAGTCGAAAAATCATTTTGTGCTGGTGTAGAGAGAGTCCTTAAAAATGTTAGAGTACTAGTATTGGAAAAAACTGAATGCATGTGCTTGGAATATTGCATGTACTTATATATCTGGAGTTTTGATGCACAATAATTTAGTTTGACGAGATCATGGGTGCTTACGTGTCACTATGTATAAAAATAAATAAATAAATCTTTATTTTGTAAATTCTTACTTCTCTTTATAGGAACGATTAGAGCATACTAACATTGGGAGAATATATAATAGCGCGTGATTGAAATGTTTCTTTTTTATACAATTAATATTCTGTATCAAGAGTGTACGGTTTTTCTAAGAAACGAATAAGTTCCCACTATATATTTACGAGTTGCCTTCTGTAGCTTGTTCCATACACTTACAAAAAAATATGGGATTTATTTCAATGTGCATATGTATTTTTCTTAGTCTCGGACAAATTAAAGGTAATCTTTCTTCTAACCTTTTAATAGGATAATTATATATTATTATTTTTTTTTTACTTTTGTTATTAAGAAAAAAAGTTTTGCTTAAAAATTATGCCGTATCGTCATTATTTTAAAGCTCCTATATATGTTTAAATGGATGCTTAATTATAACATAATTTCAAGAAATATCATGAGTGTTGGAGGAAATTCTTTCTCTAGTTTGCATTGGTTATTGGAAAATAGAGAAAGAGTTAAGTGAAAACAAAAACAAAAACGAAAGGCTAAAAAAATCAATCCGTGCAGTTCCAATAAACAGCTCAAAGTGGAGTATTTAAATTAATTAATTAATTATTGTTTTCTTTATTCGATTTAAACTAATTTTTCGACCGATTTCATCGTTATTTCTCGATCATGACAAGAAGCATACGGTGGGTGTGACTGATCGGCAGAGGATTCTCGCTCCTCTTTGGCACCTGATCTCACTTCTGATGTTTTTGAAGTCCGTATTTGCTCTTTTCAATTTACATAGTTTATTGTAAATTAAGCTCGGATACTGTTCATTATCTCCATATATTTCATATTTACATTTTCAACGTATGGTCTAAATTTTCATAAAATCCATTTTGAAAGCTTTGGAATTTTAAATTTAAATCTATTGATTATCAAACGATGAACTGAAAAAATAATTATAAGGAGCATAACAAAATGTCACTCATATTATCTAGTTAGATTTATTTATATGTGTTTGCTCAAAACATTTCTCAATTAGTTCATATATAGATTCTGTTAAGACAAATTCTGGCACACTGTTATGCTACATGTACATATATTTATCTTTTTTGTTTTTTTTTTAAATATATATTTTTTCTACATGATAATATTATCTGACATCCTTGTCAAAAATTCATGATTTTTTAAATTTATTAAACAATAATATCGTTTTTGGAAATAATAATACTTAGCAGAATAGAATTTTTTGTATTGTTTGACAGCCACCATTTGTATTTCTCTCAGTTTATGTGCTTCACGGAATGGTTCAATATATATGTAATCTTTAATTATATTTAATAACTAAAATATTTACTACAATGCCTTGGAAAATCATTTATTTTTCATACCAAAAAACTCTTAATAAGCACTTTGGGATAGCCTGTTTAACTATTTATTCACATAACATTTATCTTTTCTTTGCAAAATATAAAATGAAGCGTATTTACTGTTTTAAAGCACTTTCCCCACTAAATACCAATGTTTAACAAAATTAATTAAGAAAGAACTGCGAACGATATTATTGTTCTCCCGTCTACCTCCAAGTCAATTTTCAAAAGTTAACTTATTTGATGAACGGATTTTCATAAAACAATACTTATTTGGGAAAACAAAGAGAGATAATTCTAAAATGTTGGTAAAACTTGTGTTTTCACCATAGAAATCAACGAAAAACGGAAAATATTTTTAAAACATCTCCCCCCCCCCCTGTTTCACAAAAATTACAAAAATTCCTTTTTACAGGTAATATGGAATGTTATTTCACAGATTCATACCAAAGCTTTTTGTGTGACACGGGGAAGAACATATGTTTATTGACAAAAAACGATAAAAATGCTTATTTTACATCCATTTCAAGGCGATATACAACTGAAACATTATATTTTATTGAAATATTTATGTTTTATTTATTTGCCTAAAACATAAGATAGGATATAAGGAACATTTAATCATATGCAAGACTATTTCAAAATATGGTGATGCTTGAAACTCCGATTTCAATGGAAAATATCGTCTACCCCCCTTTTTTCAAGGGCTTGAATTATGCATAATTTACTGTTTAGCGCTGGTATTAAGACAATTTATCAATTACCATTGAACTGTTCTTTGTATTAAACAAAGATTTTATGGCCAAATTGCTATTTATATTGAATTAAATGGTTCCAAAATGTAGGCGGGAATCAAGAGTTAGCGTGCGTATTTCTTACAGTTGAAAAATTAATTTCAGTCTTTAGTAACAGATTTAAAAAAAACGATTATTTTTCAGATGATATTTATATTACTAGATTGACGTAGTAATAGAATGTTTTTGACATTATAATAAACTGAATCTCTTTAAGAAGGTGTAATAAAATATTAATAAAGAAAAAATACTAAATATAATTCGCTTTAAAGTGCGAAAAATTGGTACTTTCCAAAATTAATCCTTTAATTAGTAAATGTACCTGCATTTTGAAACGGCCCCATGAAAATACCTGGACGGTAGATTTTCCACAAGCTTTGCATGTACGTTGGCCACAATGTAAGTTACATATGTTACATATGCTATCAAATTAAAGAGTTTCACTATTGCAGTTTTCGCACAATAAAAAACCCCAGGTGGCTCCCTTAAAGGGCATCGAAGTTATCTTTCTCTCTTCAACAATTACAAGACACACAATGCTTTATTTGGACATGGCAGTTGTCATTTCTTTTTCGGAGCACGGCGTTAAAAATATTTTTCTTCTCTATGTTTTTGTATGTATGTATTTTAATTAAATTTAATTTGTAATTATAATGTGAATGGGCGAGACACTGTAAATCAGACCAAGCTCCTGTATTTTATTTCCAGATGGCTCCAAAAAGAAGAGTTGGCCATAAATACTGTGTACAAAAAGATAATATTTTCTACCCTTCCACAGTCCCATCTGTAAACAAAATAATATCATAGGATGTAAAAGAACCTGTATCGAAATTTATAGAGTCTTAATTCCTCTTTTTCGGGTTTCTAACATCGTTTTTTTTTATACCTTTTCCTTTATTGAAATTTATTTTTTTTTTATTTTGAAGGTGGAAAAGTGGAGGATATAACCATTATTGGGGGCGGAATCGGGGGTACCTACACAGGATGGAGGCTCAGGAACAAAGGCCTCCGGATAGGAATTTATGAATACTCAAATCGTGTTGGGGGCAGGATGTACACAAGAACTTTTCCAGATGCCCCCGACCTCCCGGTTGAGTTAGGAGCCATGCGACTGAGGCCAGCAGACCATCTAAGAATGATTAAAGCCGGAAGAGAATTAGGGTTAACATTTGTTCCTTTTGTTGAAGAATTTGGGCGGATTCCCGAACGCACCCGCCTTTTCCTGCGTAACACGCACCTGTGGATCTCTGAGTTAGGGACGTCCAGAGCCCCTTACCGACTTAGGCCAGAGGAAAGAAGAGATCCTAATGAATTAGCAAGGTGAGTTCTAACACTTTTCTCAAAGAAGATTCAGAGAGCCTCACATTCATTGCTATCGTATTTTAAAAACATGATTGAAATCTTAAAAATAAATTCCATGCTCCTTTCTTTCAGTACATTGATTTAAAGTGCAGTTTTAATGCATCTGTTTATTTAAGGAATGACTAATTCTTGGCCAAATTATCGAGTATAATCTGGTTTGGGTCAGTTTACGCTTTATAATCCGCGAAGTGGATTATAAAAAAAAAACGTAAACTGACCCAAACCAGATTATACTCGATAATTTGGCCAAGAATTAGTCATTCCTTATAATTTAATTTTAAAATAATTACACAACTTTGGATGTAAAATTGTGTTGCTTTTTACGAGTTCAAATTTGCCGCGCAATAATACAACCTTAGTAACGGAAGTAATGTGAAGCGAGGGGAGGTAATAACTGATACATAGATCTAGCAGCCATGTTGTGTGTTTACATGAGGTAAGATCGAGTTAGTGTCTGAAGTTAAAATACAGTTAGTAAATCTTGAATTTTCCATGGATTCCAAGGATTGGAAATGAGGGGATTGCATGTATAAGATGATTAAACTGGTCGTCAAGGGGGTGTGTCCCAATACCAAACCAGATTGTACAAAATGTTTTACGTTCTGTTTTGGAAATCAACCAATGAGAGGCGAGAATATACACAAAATTAAAATATTTAAATTGTTCTAATTATTGTTAAACACACTTAACATGTAAACGATATGGATTGATTGAAATTGGTAAATAAATGAAATTTGATTTACGTCAAACATCTTAAACTTATACATCAACACCTTGTCTGTTTTTAAGGCACCAAATATTGATTTACGAGATTTTTTATGCATTATTTTTGTTATGATTTATTAAGATCGGCATAAATGAATATTTTACTATCTTTAAACTGAATTACCGACTTTTTCCCATCAAAGTTATACAAAATTAAAAGTTCATTAACAATTTAAGATTGTAATGGCATTTTTTTTCAACTTGCAGGTTACTATCTGAACGGTTTACAAACTATAACGGTTCTGACCCAAATACAGAACGGTTTACTGCTGTCACTCTCAGAGATGGAGTACCTTTATATTTACAGAGGTTTGTTATGATGATTTACGCCTAAACAATAGAATAATATTTCTTTACCTTTTAGTAGAAAAAAAACTATAAAAATCTGTGAATCTTTTTTTCCCGCTGATAACGGATCATATCATTTTTTGTTCCAAGGGATTTCTTATTTTTCTTAACGAAGTATTTTAGCTCATCTGAGCCGAACATAATCAAGCTTTACTGATCAAATTTTGCTTTATGTACGCAAATCAGTCTGTGAACTTTTAACAAATTCTACTTTTCCCCCCTCATAACCACTGTGGGAAATTCAAACAAACTTGCAAAAAAGAAGGTCGATGTTGATGACAAAATCCATGTTTTTGACAATATATATATATATATATATATATATATATATATATATATATATATATATATATATATATATATATATATATATATATATATATATATATATATATAAAGCACTAAATAACCAACAACACTGTATATCCTAAATGTCGGATCTACCAAGTAGATACAAGGTCACGGATGCAAATTTATATAAAGCACAAAAATGACCAACGACACGAACAATAAAAATTGTCAAATTTTCGGGACGCCCTGTCCCTTCCTCAGGACAAAGAAAAAAGTTAAAAAGTCATAAGAACAAAGGAAAAACAAAAACAAAAACAACTAGCACTACTACTAAACACTATATATTTACAAACTTAGTTACATGTTGAATTGGAAATTTTTAAGAACACTATTAAAGAAAGAACTCCGGGCCGCTATGAAATACGTTTGATTTGTCAGGTGTACTCGGGTGAAGTGCGATTTACATAACTGATCGAATTAATTATGCTAATTAATTACGACAATCAGTAAATCGTACATTGTTTCATTCTCTCAATATGGCGTAACTATACTTAATAAAGAATAATCAAAGAAAAATAATATAGAAAGGATATTTTAAAATATGAATTATGATCTATTATAAATTGTGAAATATTTTGGGACTTATTATCGGGAAAAAATAATTAACAAAGGCGTAAACAATTTATAGTTATGTGGGTTGTTCGAGAGTTGGTGACGCAGATGAACTGTAGAGTTAACACTAAATTGAGAGAATAATCTTGTTTAGTATCTTCAGGAATTGGGTCTAGTTTACGTTCATTCTGGTGAAGTCATTCAGTTTGTTAATACCATTTGGGCGGAATGACTTCAATCTGTGCATCCAGAACTTTTCTTTGCTTTTTCTCTTGGCGTCTGTCCATCTTGGGTTATGGTCAATCACCACTACTTTCATGTCCTCCCATTTGTGACCCTCAAGGTTGAAATGTTCCCCAAGGGGTTCATTGAGTTTTTTGGTCCTAATGGTCGAACGGTGGTTATTGACTCTCCTGCGGAGATCTCCTGTTTCACCAATATACTGTTTGGAGCAAACTTTGCAACTGATGAGATAAATGCAGTTGTCAGTATGACAGGACAAATTCCCTAGTATTTTGTAGTATTTTGTGTATTTTAAAGGTCTAAATTTGAAGCCCTTAACCGGCATACGATGACGTCTCTAAGTGATGAAAAAATCCCATATGAGACAGCACCATACAATCAATGATTCAATACATGTTTATTACTATATTTAAATTACTCATGTATTTTGCATATAAGGTGTGGAAATTAAAGGCATCCAAACGACAATTATACGAAAATGGGGTTAAAAGGTTAAGTATTACGTTTTATTTTGACGAAACAAACGTTGAATGCAGTGAAGGAAATACTAGAAAAAATCTAATTAACTGAAACGGTGTGTGCAAACAAATTGAATAACGCGCTGACGCGTAGTTAGGGAGATACATGTATATCTTTTTAAAAAAAATAATGATTCATTGCTTAAATATATTAGCAACGTAAGGATAAACATTTGCTTGAAGTTTCATATATACATATAAAATACATGGTTACCCTCGCGATATTTGGGCGAGGGTAAGAAAACGTGACAGAGAGCGATGCTTGCCGAGCACTCCATCACGTTTTCGACCCGAGCCTAAATATCGCTTGTATTTCAGGACAGTAACCATATATTTTGTTTATCTTGCAAAATATATTTACATCTTACCTCCAAAATGAACTATTTTCAACCCGATTTAGACACATCTCACAGAGGAAACTAAGACTCCATGGCGTAAACTTTGTAATATGCATATTTTAGAACGTCGGAATACATGCATGAGGCTTTATAAGGGCATTAACCGAATAAAGCTCTGGTTTATTAGGTTACCTTTATTAGGTCAATGCAAGGGGTAGTTGCAGAATAAAGTGTATTACATGCTTTTCTCAAGTGAAATTAAGTTTATGTGACAATGTCATAAAAGACCTCAATCCCTAGAATCTTAAAATTCATTTTCAGCTACAAAGAGGTTTTACGAAAAACTGGAATAAGTAATGAAGGATATAAATATTTACTGGACAACTCTTTAGTCAAATCTGGTTTTGGAGATGACCAAAGCATTATACGGTTTCCTCGAGCAAGACGAGGATTCGAAGAGAACACGACTCCCAATAGACTTCCACGGGTGGTTACTATTCCGACAGGATTGGTTTCATATCCCATGGGATTTCTGAGACGATTCCTGTCAAGGAACCCAAAAAGGTATTGTCAAAGATATATTTTCAGAAAAGATAAATTATACAAACTTTAACAATAGATAACACTTAATCTCATGGCTATATTCTTAAAATTAAGAATACTAGTAACCCGCAGGAGAAAAAATTTCCAATAACATTTACACGTAACCGTTAAAAAAAATATAGCTTATTTATGTAAATGAACAGACGGAAATAAAGGCATTCATTCAGCTGGCTTAAAGGTTAGGATGGGTAAAGCATTTTATACTCATAAATTAAAAGAGATACCTTTATCATCCACCTTTCTATTCTACCAATTCGTTGAAAACGGGAGAATATTAAAAAAATAAAGTGACTTTATACTTCATTGACTAAATGACGTCAGTTTTGAACACATAAAACTAAAAGCGAACCATTGGGTTGAACTTGTATATCAAACCACAGTACGATACAAGCTAAAATATCCCAACAGAGAGGCATAACAAATTCCACTCCTCTATTATTGATTAGTTTTTCCCCTTATCAATCACAGGATGAAAGTTAAGGCCTTGATTACTCTGAAATATATCTTAATGTTTAGTGAGAAGCGACTCAATGTTGACCATTATTGTTTTTGGTAAGTAAATTATCCAAAGAAATGCGTGTTTGACTTTGCACTTAAAAGTATCAGTTTGTCTTTTCAAGCCGATCATCGTACCAATCTTCAAAATTTTAATTCTTATTGTAGACACCGGTATCATCCAAACAGCCAACTCATTAGAATATCAAGAATAAAAAGAGGACTTTACCGATTGATATTTAGAAGAACAAAAACTATTAATGGCAGAACTATTCCTACAACTAGATACTTCAGAGTGGTTACTCGTAATGTAATACTAGCTCTACCAAAAATTGCTATACAGCGGATTCAGATGCCAAATTCTGACAATCCAGTCTTCCAGTCGGCACTCAATTCAGTAATTGATAATCAAGCCTCTAAGATATTCCTTGTGTACGATTATCCATGGTGGCTTAATGAGCGATACAATTTCACGTTTACCCAATCAGATCTACCGTACAGACAATCTTTCCATTGGGGGATATCTCGCACTGGTAAAGCAGTTTTTCTCATGTCGTATGCTGATTTCGATGATGTCGCGTTCTGGAGTCAATTGCAAAGGAGAGGAAATGTCATAAGCAAAAGAAATGATGATACCCGGGTAACGGACGAGGTTATAAGACACGCACATATTCAGATTTCCAAAGTTTACAAGATAGACTGCAGACATCTCCCTGCTCCTGTTGACGGAATTATGTTTGCTTGGGACAAGTACCCGTACAATGGAGGCTGGGTATCTTGGAAACCCGGATCAAGATGGTACGACATCAAAAACTATCTGACAGCACCTTTTCCTGGAGACAATATATTTATTGTACATGGTTACTGGGGAGCGGAATATAATGGTTGGGGGGAGAGTTCCTTGGATGCCGCAGATGACGTATTAACTCACTTTGGAGTTCCATCCTATCTTTATAGCATGGGTAAAAAATGAGTATCCTTGTTACTTAGTTATGGAAGACAAACAATTGCAAACTCAGTGATTATCAAACGTCAGTCGCGATTTTTTTGTGAAAAGTTGAAAAATTATTGATAATTCTTGTAACACCAATAAATGATTACAGTAATTATATTTTATAAATAACAATGCATTTATTGATGTTTTAAAGCTGTATTATGAATCTCTTCCATGACAGTGTTTTTATTTTACTTACTATAATTTTTCTCTCAGTCGTGCTTAACATTCGCACTTTGTTTATTTACAAGATCCTGTCTTGGCAAATAAATTAGTTGTTCAAACAATTTATTTGAAACTATTTTATCGCATAATATTATGAACGTGAAATATATACGTATATCATGTCTATAGTATAACCTGGTCTAGTAGATATTAATAACTGGAAGACGGTATAGGGTTAGATTCTTATTTATTCCGTGCAAATAAACTTTAAAGGTTGTTGAATTATAAGTTTCAATGTTTGAATGTTTCAAATCAAGCCTAAAATCAAAATACAAAACTCACTTTACAACATAAAACGAAAATATTTACAATTAAAAAATTACAATAAAAATAAAAACAAACCGAAATAAATAAAAAAAATAGTCAATGGGGAAGGCTTGATTTTGAGTTATATGAGTTATGTTTATATCACCAGGGCAGTACGTTTAATTAACCCTATGAACATTTCATCGGAAATTATATTTGGGTAATGTTGGATACCGGTATATATAAGCATGGTACAAAAGGGCAGTTACCATCCATCCCCTCCCCCTCCCCAGCAAAACCAACCATAGAGGTGCAAATTCCAAGGTTCAGTGCCTGACTGGTAAAAGTTAAGACCAAAATCACCTGAAATTGTCTTAAGTAGGCCTTGTTCCTATACAAATTAAGGATAGTAATTTGACATAAGTTATTGACTTTTACAATTTAAACGAAATTCCTTGACTTGGATATACCGGGTAAGCAGAACTTTTAGCGATGATTGAATGCATATTGTTTAAAGTCCCTTTAGAGAATGTTTCACTCATATGAAGACGCCACCACTTGAAGGTGGAGAGCTGCAAATTTCTTCCTAATTTCGGCACTCAGGGCCATTGAGCAGGTAAGGTTTTTTTCCGTGAAAGCACCTACTACGACACGGGACCTCGGTTTATACGGTTTCAACCGAAGAACTGGTCTACACGTCCCTCAGTGGGATTCGAACCTGCGACGTAAAGATCAATTTCTTACTTCGCGACTCTAGAGCACACACTCTAAACACTGCTCCACCCGGGCGACGAAGTTTTAGCGAGGATTTAATTTTGGCATTATTAGCGAGGGTGCCAAGATCGCTAAATTTGAATATCGCTAAAAATTAATTTTGCTTAATTTGTAATAGCTTCTTTAGTGAGCAAAAATTACATTTGGCTAAAAATAAAATACGAATTTTTAAGAATAAATCGCTGAATTTGTGTCTCGCTAAAATTTCAATTCATAGGCCTACATTGAAATAATTTAAAATGAAGATGAAATGAGATGAAGCAGTATCGATGAATCACCTATCGGGACAGGGTAAATTAAGAATGCATTCTGTTTGTCATATAGATGTATTATCTACCCCCTCCCTTTTTTTAACCAGGCGTCAAGTGTGATGAGAGGTACCATTTCGACAAAGAATTGCCATTTTGTACAAAGTTAAAAAAATTATGTAAAATGTTATAAATTATATAGATGATTTTTTTATTTTACAGGAAATTTGGGAGACATTATTTGTAAACATATACCAGATATTTTTCCCTAGGTTTGTGTTGAACGTGGCATATCTAATGACAAGACAGCGGAGCTCTCATCAGGTTTGACTCTAAGGGATAGAATGGAGATAGTTATATCTATGCTTGTGTGTTTTTCTACAGGTACATCGACTGCGCTTTATAAAAATCCCAGGATAGGTGTCTAGAATGCTAAACACAAATGAAGTATTACAACTTAAAAAAAAGAAGAAGTTATGTAACTGATTTTCTTAAGAATATGTGTTCCCCAGTCAAGAAGAATAACTCTAAAAAATGATTATATAATCAAGAAAGACTCAAAATAAAGTTTGGAATTCAAATCCTTTCGTGCAACAATTTTTATTCACACAACTCAAGTTCGTCGTAGTCTAAAAACTGGGAAAAAATTGACATTTGTAGCCCATAAAAGTTTTTAAAATCTTAAGATAAAAATAGAATTTCCTCCAATCTTGCTTTGATTGACAAGCTCCGTTGACCATGATATGAAATTTGAAGTGATGTTTTATGTCTTCCAATGATAGCACGTGTGGTTTTTTTTTACTCTACAGGTATGCGTTATATAATGACTGGAGAAAATATAAGAACTAAAGTACCATTAAAATATAAATAACATGCAATTTTTTTCCTAATCCGGGATACCTATAAATGTTTACCGGTATTCTATATTTTTTCCTTAATTTACAATGAAATATTGCATAGCTAGTGCTTTTCATTTGCATTTCCTGAAAATATATTTTGAGATTCGATAATTTCCGAATTACCGTTTAATATGAAGACCGAGGAAATATAGGTAAATACACATTTGGCAATTTTTTTCAGCGAGGGTGCCAATCATTATGATCCTCTAAATTTTGAATATCGCTATTTAAATATATACATTTTGGGTTAATTTTTCAATTAGCTTGTCTTTAGTGAGCAAAAAAATCGCTATCATTTGCATTTAAATAAAATATATTTTTAAATGATTCGCTAATTTGTCTCACTAAAATTTCAAGAAGGGTTCATGTTAGCTATTACATTGAAATAATTTAAAATGAATGATGAAAGGCTTTGAGATGAAGCATAGGTATCGGTCCACACCTGAACAATGTCACATTGACTTATCGGGCTAGATGGGTGAACAAATCCTTCACAAATAGAATGGTACACCTTCCATGTTTTGGGGTACATTTATGATGTATTATCTACCCCTATACTTCTAACGTTTTCTTGCTTTTAACCAGGCAGTCATTGTGATACTATTCATTTCTGTAACGTGATCATATGCCATGTTGTTAAAGTCAAAAAAATTATGTCAAATGTTATAAATTATATAGAAATTTGAATCTTTTTTAAACACCTGGAACATTTTGGTTTCAAGGACCTGACATTCTATCATTATTGTTTCATAATGGAAAGTTCCTGCTTATGCCGCAAATAATAAGTCCAGATTCAATTTTGGTCTGATATAAGTTTGAATCTTAGTTGAACTAGCTAACAAGCGCATATCTACATGACATTTATTAAATTTGAAATTTACAGGTCAGGTGGGTGAAAGGGAATGAAGTAAAAACTCTCATACCGCGCTAGTGGCGTGTGAATTTGTATAGGGTTATTTGAATGGATTTACCACGATAGTTATATCTATCTCAAAACTGTTTCTTACCTCAGGTACAACCAGCTCGCTTTAGTACCAAAGGCAAGTTTTGGGGCATACCCCTGGATATTTGTGGTTGTACTAGGGGAATATAGCCCAGTAGTTGACATTCATTTTGTGAATTACTTACCAACTTAAAAAAAAGAAGAAGTTATGCAAAGTTTTTTTGAATAAAGGTTGTGACAAATACTTGCCACAAAATCTAATAAAAGTTTTACAATAAATGTGTTAAAGTTAATATTTGTTTCTACTCACTAAAAAATGATTAATATAATCAAGAAAGACTCAAAATAAAGTTTGGAATTAATACAAACTTAATGACCTTTTCGTAAAGACATGTTGAAGTTTTTATTCACACAACTGCAAGTTCTGTAATTAGTGAAGAAAAAGTGATTATGAAAAAATTAGTTTCAGCAACATATAACAGTTTTTAAAACAAAGATCAAAATTATTTGTGCATTTCCTGTGAGTCTGCTTTGATTGACAAGCTCCGATGAAAAAGATAAAATTTGCAGTAGGTGCACGAAAAAGATTCTCTGTCTTGCCGACAAAACACCGGCAAGTGGTCTTTTTAGAGGATTTACAATCAATCACAGGTATGGTGACATCGATGATAATGAAAAAGTTTTATAAGCAGTGTTACTAATAGTATCCATTAGCTTACTTGAAATATAAATAAATTTTCATGGGAATTTTCTTTCACAAATCCATGATTGGTATGATATTTGACATGGTAATTCTAGTATTTTTTGGGGTTACCTTAATTTTACAATGAAATGTATTAAATGCAAAAGTGCTTTACATTTGCATTTGAAATCTACGGAAGCCTGAAAATAATTTTGAAAACGCTCTTCAATGTTTAATATCTCATAATTTGGATAAAAATCTCATTCTGACTTAAAAAAAATGCATATGGTAACTTAATAGCAAAATGGAAACCTGATTTTTTCTTTTGAAATCTTTTACAAGGTTACAACCTTATCTAAAGGATTAATCCATTTTTTTGCCAGATAGCAAAATTTTGAATAATTATGGCATTTTTAATGAAAAAGGAAAATGAAATCCATACAAAAATTCTGCTATTGTTTTAAATATAGATTATTCTTTTGATTGCCAATTTTACAAAATATTACATTACTGCCATAATGCTATTCAAACTTTCTAACGTTTTCTTAAATGAAAATATTTATTAAAAAAGACCATTCATTCACTTTAATTGAATTGATTTATTTTAACATAAATTAGACTCTTTTCAGATGTATGCAGCAGTATTATAATGTAGGCATTGCCTTAAAATCAAATCATTTTGAAATTTGTCATTGGCTCACAAGAAGATTATGATTTTCACATTGTAGAACTGCTGAAATATGGAATTTTTCTTGAAAAATTATGCTGAAAGTAATAAGTAACACATTTCATGAATTATCAAAAATAATTTGAAAAATTCTCGTGAAATTTAATCCAATAGTTATTAAATTCAATACAATTTTTTGCAGAGAAAAAAATAACGTTTAAGTGCCAAATATCAAAATATGGACATTTACCAAAAATCAGAGGTGAAATTTACAGTCACACCCGTGTGCTCGTTGAAAGGGAAATAAAGGAAAAACTATTCATGCATAAATATACCATTGGTATGAAAAACGTCCGTCAGCATTTCATTCAATGATAAATTGTATTTGTTGACAAGGTCATTTCATCGACCATAGAATTTATCGAAATAATTACTTCAAAAATGTTGATATTCTTGTTTCATCAACTTGCTTGTCAATAATTATCATTGTTCATAAAGAGCATGCTCTCGAATCAACTGAGATTATGTATAGGTGATGAAGGTATATTGTGCATAAGTAAGGGATTTATAAAAAGTTAAAGTCATCACGTTTATCATATAGCTTGGTTGTTAGATTACCATTAGTGTCTTTTTCAAGTAAAATACCATACAGAAGTGTCGGACTCTGTGGTATCTTTTATCTCAGAAACGATAGAGCTCAGAAAAACCAGTGCGTGTTATTAATAGAAACTAATAATTGTACTGGCGTCTGTCCTAAATTAGATCATACACAATCTGTGTGTACTTAAGAAGGATGTATGTAATTTACACGTTACATGTCGGAGATTAATTACTGCATAAAATCGCCGGCTATTGTAATTTGAATTCTTAATTTCAATATTTAAAAATATTTTTCTACTAAACAACATGATTGAATTTTTAGCAAAAATCATCAATATTATTTTATTAGTAAGAGCCGTCTAAGTATCATTGATAAACCCTTCCACAATTGTTTATCTCTGTATATAGTTTTTTTTTTTTAAATAAAGTCATTTACGGTACACGTCATTTCAGCTTCAGGCCCCAAGACCACAAATTAAGAAAAATTTAGAATTTTGATTTTTAATATCTTGAGTTTTTAATTAAAGTATTTGCTTGAAAATTTGCAATATTGTGTATATTTACATTCAAATATATGTCGAAAATTTTGTTTCAATATCAAGATTATTTCAAAAGTTATTAATAATTTGATTTTGACTTTAGTCTCTTCTGTCCTGAGGCCAGGAATATAGATCAACATGTGTTTATAAGATGTGAATAAACAGAACGAGCCTTAAAAATCTTAAATCATAAGATTTGACCAATTGAACTTTATAAAAACCTATGTACAATTTTAAACATTTTAATATTTAACCAATTGAAGTCCAGACTTTTTGACATCACAAAAAGATTTTTAAAAATGCAATCGTGCATTGGTTATCCGCAAGTTGCTTTTGAATTAAAAACTGAAATATGAATTTACATGACAATATCCATGTTTTGATCATTTGACATGGTCTTGTTTAAAGTAACCATGCGTTTTTTGATGAAAATGGCGTAGTTGCAAAAGTGATCTTGTGACTTTTCCCAAGGCAAGTTAAAATTCAGTATTCAATGTTTAACTCTCATACCATCTAACTTAAGCATGTATGGCCGAGCATCGTCCAATATCCGTTGAATCTGAGGTCATCGGGGGGTTGAATGGTGTTCAACACGGCCGATCATCAGCGATGTTCGACCAAACATTGGCCTGTAGTTGTACGAACGATGTTCACCAAGAGCGATGTAATATACATCGGCCGATTATCCTGGAGCATCGTTTTATGATTAGCAATGCATCGCTGGGCCTTTGTAAGTCCGGCCGGCAACCACGCCATTTTTATCATAAAACACATTGGTTGCCCATCATACCCAGCGCTGATAATGTGACTGATACTTTAAGGACTACTATTCCGATGTTACCGATGTTTGGGCATCGTTAACACCACGGATTACCACTGATTACCACCGTTACGGTCACCGGCCGGGAAATGTGAATTATTCAAACAAGGTGATGGAATTTCTAAGGACACTTATTATTTTTGCTTTCATATGACGGAAAATTTATTTATTCAAAATCAAAAGAAAAAACTTCATTCATTTCGACATTTATATGACTGAAGTTTTGCGAATAAAAGATATTCCTTTTTAGTCTTTGTAACCGAACACAAGAAAACACTGTTTCTATTTATTTATTTAAACAGCAAGCAAACAGCAATGACGTTTGTGTCTTAAAATATACATATTTGTCAAATAGACAGGAAAATAAACACTTACATTATGAGGCATGAGAAAAGTATTACAAAAACAAATACTTATATGGACAGCACGACCACAAGCTGTTATGACATTTACAATGGTTGGGGGGGGGGGGGGGTGAGAATATCGTAATCTAATCGAACCTGTGTATCTTTACCCAGATCTACAACGCAGGTGGAGTTGTTTCAAAGAAATCACCAGTCGGGTGTAAGATTCCAAAAGAGTGTTCGACAAAAGCCTTTACAAAATATTAGAATACTACTGATTTGATTCAAATAATCTAATATGAAATAAATTAACAAAAATGAGTTCGATACCCACCTTTAGAGAATATATAAAATGACTAAATTAACGTTGAGTTTATCGTTGAATTCGCAAGGAGAGTCACCATCGATTCTAGCACTGTTCAAAGTAAAAAAAAAAATAGCAACTTCTTTGTTCGATACGATGACCTTAGCGCTAACTAAAATTAAAGTTAAATTTGAAATACATGTATATGCAGATAATGAACAGTATTCAGGTTAACAAGTCCTAGAAACAATACAAATTTATCAAGAGTAATCACGGACCTCCAAAATATCAGAGGTGGGATCAGGTGCCATAGAGGAATGAGCATTCCTGGCGGTCGGTCACTCCCAAAGTGCTCCTTGACATCCAGAAATAACGGAAAAATCTATCGACAATCCAGTGTGTAAGTAATCGTCAAATAATAAGTATGATCAAATTTGATTTGATGATAAAATATCTTTGCTGTCATGGTCATTGTATCGACCATAGAACTTACGAATGCTGATATTCTTGATTCATCAACTTGTATATCAATAACTTTCCTCATTTTAGAAATTGTTCATACGTATAGCATGCTTTTGCGTATTGATTGCTGAATAAGCAAGGAAAGTTGACGATTGAAACGTTTCAAGTTTTCTCGTTCTTCATAATTCAATTCAAATTAAATCAACTATTTATTGACTTCTAAATAATTTCTTAATCACTGTTTTCACACAAACATGTTTATGCATTATTTTCCGTTAGCCCCATCAAATAAGGACAAGGAGCACACGATGAGAGTTAAAGATCGTCACAGGATGCTTTTTCCTTCATGGCACTAGATCCGAACTCTGAAGTTTTTTAGAGTTCAATTGTTCCTGTGCATGTTTTTAATTGTATGTTTCCTATGAACAATTGAGATTGGTTATTGATAGTTATTGTCAAATTTCTTAGCCACTTTCTTCCGAAAAGAACGATTAAAAAAGAAAAAAAAATATTTAAATAACGGAAAATATGTGCTTGCAAAAGATTGGAAATAATTATATCTTGCGTTTTAATATACAGTAAATTTGTTTGACGAGGTCAGGAGTGCTAATGTGTCACTGTGTATGAAATTAAATAAATCTCTTTATTTCGTAATGATAATACATAATTTCACAGGGTGTTTATATACAATATATCACTTCATATAATATAGGAAATTTATCAGTTGTCGTAATGTGCCGATGCATTCCGTATAAGTCGGAAGATCTTATTTGGAAAGCTACTACATCCTGTGCCTCTATCCTGGTGTCCGGAGCGCGACCAAGGAGTTTTACATACAAATCTTCGGTGAGCGCAGACAGTTCAGCTAAAAGTTCAATACAGAAGGTATCTATGATGTCACTCTACCGGTTGTTCCGGATATCCGAAGTGATCAGGTACGAACATCTTACATGGACAAACAGGAATGGAGTCATGTGGCGGGTCAGAAACCTTATGAACATTTATATATATATAAGTTTCCCTCTATACTTTAAACATCCTAAAAGTAATTGTATTCCTTGAAGATTCCTATTTGTTTCATGTACAAACAGAAACAATATGGGATTTCTTTTAGTTTGTTTTTTTCTTAGTCTCGGACAAATTAAAGGTAATCTTTCTTCTAACTATAAAACAGGTTAAACAGTATTGTCTTGTTTATTATTATTATTAGGGCTTTTCGAAGTCATTCCTATGTTTTTTCTTAGTTCTTCTGCTCAGACAAACCACTTCTAGAAATAGGTAATTTATGATTTCAGCTTCAACTATAAAACAGGTTATAAAATTTTATTTTACTTCTGTTATCAAAAAAGACATAAGATTTTTGACTCAGATATGAAAACTTTATAAAAATCACATACGTTATATTTTGTTAAACGTTTATATTGTAAGTTTCAATTCAGAAGTTCCGGTTTTATTGGTCTTCTGTTATCAGATGAAAAATGACGAATAAGTATACTACTTTGTCATTAAAATCAAATATTTTTCGAATTTTTTGTTTCTCAAAAAAAATTCTCAGATTTGATTAAAAAGTGCTTTAAAAATAACAGGAGAGATGAAATATTGACAATACCTATGAAATGATAGTGTAAGAATTAAGTCTTTCAAAACCTGTTGCTAAGTTCTTTCGATCATTTCTTTATAAGTAGGCATAGTTTTGCTTTCATATGAAAAGAAGTAAAAACATGAATAATGACTATTGTCTAAATGGAAATAAACTTCCCTTAAACCAGAGCAAACAGTTCTTCTCTGTAACTTTTTTTTATTTCTCAACCAATCAAACTAATTTTGGTTTTGCATTAAGCATAAAGAGTACAGTTTAAAAATTATTGGCCGTGGGGTCACTTTTTAACCCCTTATAGAAATTGTTACATTTTCGTATAAATATTCATTTATGTTTCTAAAAATTGTTTTCAATTCAGCTTGATCTCTAAAGAACTTTTGCGATATTGTATTATTTGATTTTTTTAAATGTTTAATTTAAGATTTTTCTTTTCAAGGGGTCGAAAAGCCCTCCGTTTTTGTTGAACGACAAAAATAAGGTCTTAGCACATCGTTCAGTGTACCTTTGAAATAGGTATATTATTTGTAACCATTAAATAGCTAATTTCTTCTCGTCGTGAATTTCCGGTTTTCACTTCCGGTTTCTACAAAGGAAAACTGTGAAGCCGAAAAAATATATCAGTATGAATTTTAGGCCCATTGCGCGTACAAGGAACACACGATGAGAGTATAAAACTTCAAAGGATTGAAGAAGGGGGGATGAAATTTTTGAAAGTCACAAGAACGAATTATTTTGAGCATTATGTAAGAACTCATTAGTAGAACATATATTGTAAGTTTCATAGCAATCAGAACAGAACTTCCGGTTTTATGGGTCTTGAAAGTTGTTATGGAAGTTTCTAAGTTTTCATGGCACATCAAAGTATTTTAATATTTTCAATGTTGACTCTGATACTGTTGTGACATTTTGAATATATGTTTATATATTTTTAAATAGTTCTCAGATTTGAATTAAATACAAAGGAGCAATGGTCCGTGGGGTCACGAAAAGTTTCTGATCAAAAAATTTTAAATCCCCTTTGCGAACTATATGTCAATTTTGGTAGATTGAATATAATTATTCTTGCGTTTTATATACAGTAAATTTGTTTGACGAGGTCAGGAGTGCTATGTTTTTTGAAATTAAATAAATCTCTTAAAGTATTTCGTAAAATTTGAAACTACAACAAATTTTTGAAAATAGGGGATTTTTAGGGGCCCGATACACACTTCATATAAATAGGAAATTGAAATTTTGTAAAAGTAATTGTGCACAGATCATTCCGTATAAGACGGACGACCATTCTATAAATGTTATGAAATCATACGGAGTCATATTTTCAAAGGGAGGAGTTTTACATGAAAAAAAAATTGTCTTGTGAGCGTCAGAAAATAAAATTTCTTAAAATAAAAGTTCAATACAGAACGTCTATGTAGATCAAATTCGTACAAAAAATAATGGTCCGTGGGGTCATATCCGGATGTTTTCAACCTGAATTTATGGTAATTTTAAAAATAAAGATGCAAGAGTTCATCTTTGCATGTAGCAAAATAATGGAGTTGTACTGTTAAATATGAAATCCTTATCAAAAGAAATTTATATAACATATATATAAGTTTCCCTTGGTAATGTACCTAAAAGTAATTTATTCCTTGAAGATCTTCCCCTATTTGTTTCATTTTGGTACAGAAAGAGTGCAAAAAAACATTACCCATGATTTATGAGTTTTAGTGGAGCATATATGTTTTAAATTTCAAGTCAATGATACAGTATTTTGAATCGCAAATTACAAAAATAAGGTGTACTTCTGTTATCATGAAAAGACAACTATTGCATTAAAATCATATTTTGAATGGCACATCGCCATTTGAAACGCTTTTCCGCATATGGACGGTTAATAATTGCATACTTTCGAGACACATCTTGAGTATCTATGTGAAAAGAGGAAAAATAAAGATAGAAAAAAAACCAGAGCAATTCTTTCTCTAGTTTGCATTGCTTATTGGAAAAAAAGATAAATAGTTAAGTAAAAATGAAACAGCTACAAAACCTGCGCACATCGCATGAAATTCACATAGTATTTCTTTCTAAGTTATATCAGTATTCCTCAGTGTGGAAAGGTGTAGTAATTGTTAGGCCATTATATGTGTTTGCTCGAAATATCTCATCTCTGTTAAAAAGTTTCAATTTTTAAGCTACATGTACAGTTGAATATATGTTTATTTTGTTTGTTTTTCTAATACATGTACGATATAAATTGCTTTATTGATCAAAAAGCTTTCTTTTTCGGAACTAAAAAAAAATTTTTCTTCTATATCTGCAAAACAGTTGTACAATTAGAATAAAATTTGATACACACATACCCGTACACGACTTCTATAAATAGCATATGCTGAATTAAGTTTTGCTCCTTGTTTGTGATTTTGTCACCATGTGAAAATGACGTCATATGTAGATCACTCGTGACAAAAATATTTATAAGGGGGTAAACTTCAACGAACGTACCTGCGAAAGATTACAAGGTTCGTATCTTGGAAGTTCCTTTGCAGTAGCGTATATTAATTTGTACAATGTCAGTTATTAAGATGATGGGGATTTTATAGAAATTCAATCAATGATACCTGTATTTTGAATCGTTCCCTTAAATTAGTTAGACGGTAGATCGTCCCAAATCATTGCAGGTGCACTGTTGTCAATGTTAGTTACATACGTTATTAAATCAAAGAGTTTCTCTATTATAGTTTTCGCACAAGAAAATCCCAATGTATTCCCTTAAAGGATTGTAGTTTTCTTTCTCTCTCAAACAATTACATGATATAAATTGCTTTATTGAGTAAGGACATAACAGTTACCATTTCTTTTTCGGAGTAGCAGCGTAAAAAAAAATTTTTCTTCTCAGTGTAATTGCTGAATAATGCATTTGGTAAACAGTTGTAGACAAAGTCTAAAAGGATTTTTAATTAATTTCAATTTGTAATTATAATGTCACTGGGCGAGATACTATACATCAGACCGAGCTTCCGTGTTTCTTGTCGGCTGGATCCACAAAACTCTTGCCTAAGAATAGGCCGTTGTTTGTTATTTTGTTTTATCAACCTTTTTGATGACATGTAGCAGTTTAGATCTTTTGAATCTAATGATATTTATAAGGGGGTAAACTTGAGAATTCCCTTGCGAAAGATTACAAGGCCCAGCTTGTCTGGGTGACCCCCTTTTTTCTTATGTACATTATGTCACAATGTCATTATGATGATGGGGGTCAGATTGTGCAATATTTTGCCTAAGATGTGTAATACTCTATATTTGAGTCCCCTTTTTATGACCCCCATTTTGTTAACTGTGTTCTACTTCTTTCGTCATTTACTTTAATAAATAACATATTTCAATTCTACATTATGTTATTTGTTTTTCCTGCTTAAAAAAAAACAAGCTCAGTCGTTCGGCAGAAGAACTAAGGAATACAAACACTCTGTCTTAAGAGTTGGCCATAAATACTGTGTACATGAAGATTATATTTTGCAGCCTTCCACACTCAGCCGTGAAAACAAAATTATCACCCTGGGGTGTTAAGTACCTGTTACAGAAATTCATATCGTCTCTTTTTTCTTATTTCTCGGGTATTTAACATCATTTTCTGAACCTTTTTGTCACTTTTGCGATACTGATAAATGTTTTTGACTTTGAAGGTGAACAAGTGGAGGATGTAACCATTATTGGGGCCGGTATTGGGGGGGCCTACACAGGGTGGAGGCTCAGGAACAAAGGCCTCCGAATAGGAATTTATGAATACTCAAATCGTGTTGGAGGCAGGATGTACACAAGAACTTTTCCAGACGCCCCCGACCTTCCTGTAGATTTTGGAGCCATGAGGTTAAAACCAGCAGACCATCTCAGGATGATTGAAGCCGGTAGAGAATTAGGGTTAACATTCATTCCTTTTGTTGAAGAATCAGGATTCGGATTCCCGAACGCACCCGCCTTTTCCTGCGAAACACTCACATGTCTATCCCTGAGTTGGAAACGTCCAAAAACCCCTACAGACTTAGCCCAGGGGAAAGAAAAAATCCTGCTGAATTAAAAAGGTGAGTTTTAAGACTTTTCTGAAAGGAAGCTCAAAAAAGTTTTGCGTTCATTGCTATTGCATTCTTGAAACTTGATCAATATGCTTTTTAAAAATTTCATGCAACTCTTTCAGTACATTGATATAAATTGAAGATTTAATGCATCTGTTGTTGGTAGAATTAATTCAATTTGTTCTAATTATCTGTTAATTAAACATACTTAATATGTTAACGATATGGAATGATTGAAATTGCTTAATATGAAATCTAGATCTATAAATTACGTACTGTAGTATACCTGGTATATCAAGACCTTGTCTTTTTAAGGCACCAAATATTGATTAACGAGATTTTTTATGCATTACCTTTTTTATGATTTATTAAGATCGGCATAACTGAATGATTTATTATCTATATTGTAAATAACAGAATATTTCTTCAGTTATAAAAAAGTAAGAGTTCATTACCAATTCAGGATAGTAATGAAAATTTTTCTCTCACGCTGTAGGTTACTATCTGAATGGTTTACAAACTATAACGGTTCTGATCCAAATACAGAACTTTTTACTGCTGTCACTCTCAGAGATGGAGTACGTTTATATTTGCAGAGGTTTGTTAAAACGCGCGTTATTCAATTTGTTTGCACACACAGTTGCAGTTATGAGATTATATTTTCAAAAAATAATGATTTATTGCTATAATATTGGCAACATAAGAATAAACAATATCTTGAAGTTTGATATCCAGTGTTTTATGTGACAGTGTCATAAAATAGTTCAACCCTAAAAATCTTCAAAATCATTTTCAGCTACGAAGAGGTTTTACGAAAAACTGGAATAAGTAATGAGGCATACAAGTATATACGTGACAACTCTATATTCAAATATGGTTTGGGAGATGACCAAAGCATTGAACGGTTTCCTCAAGCAAGACGAGGATTCGAAAAGAACACGACTCCCAATGGACTTCCACGGATGGTAACTATACCCACAGGACTTGGTTCATATCCCATGGGATTTATGAGACGATTCCTGTCAAGGAACCCAAGAAGGTATTGTCAAAGATATATTTTCAGAAAAGATAAATTTTACAAATTTTGAGTATTGTATTGAGTATTGGCCAATCTCAAAGTTTTTTTTTCTATTTTCAATTCTGTTCGTTATCTCCATATGTTTCATTAAATGGTGAAAAAAAAAACAGTTCAAGAAAATATAGCTTAGTAATTTGAATGAACATACAAAAATAAGGCATTCATTCATCTAGTAAGGCTACGATGGGAAGGCATTTATACTCATATATTAAATGAGGAACCTTCATCTTCCACCCATCTATTTGACTGCTTCATGGAAAACGGGAGATTACCGGTATTTAGAAACAAAGTAGCTTCATACTTAATTGACGGAAAGACGTCTGTTTTGAACGCACAGAACAGAAATTACATGTATCTCGTTTATTATAAGATGTAGATTTTTGTCTCTCCTAATTGTATTTAATCAGTAAACATTCCAAAGATATAAGTATTCGACTTTGCCCTTCGAAGTATCATTTTGTCTTTTCAAGTCGATCATCGTATCAATATTCATTTTAATAATTTCAATTCCTGTTGTAGACACCGGTATCATCCAAACAGCCAACTAATTAAAATATCGAAAATAAAAAGAGGACTCTACCGATTGATGTTTAGAAGAACAAGAACTATCAACGGTAGAACTATTCCTACAAGTAGTTACTTCAGCGTGATTACTCGTAATGTTATACTAGCTTTACCAAAGATAGCTATACAGCGGATTCAGATGCCAAACTCCAACAATCCAGTTTTCCAGAAGGCACTAAATTCGGTGATTGATGTTCAAGCCTCCAAGATATTCCTTGTGTACGATTATCCTTGGTGGCTTAATGAGCGATACAATTTCACGTTTACCCATTCAGATCTTCCATACCGACAGTCCTTCCATTGGGGTATATCTCGCACTGGCAAAGCAGTTTTTCTCATGTCGTATGCTGATGCTGACGATGTCGCGTTCTGGAGTCATCTTCAACAAAGAGGAAACGTCATAAGCAAAAGAAATGATGATACCCGGGTAACGGACGAGGTTGTAAGACACGCGCATAGTCAGATTTCCAAAGTTTACAAGATAGACCGGAGACATCTCCCTGCTCCTGTGGATGGAATGATGTTTGCTTGGGACAAGTACCCGTACAATGGTGGCTGGGTCTCTTGGAAACCCGGATCAAGATGGTACGACATTAAAAACTATCTAAGAGCGCCTTTGTCTGGAGACAATATATTTATTGTGCATGGTTATTGGGGAGCAGAGCATAATGGTTGGGGGGAGAGCTCGTTGGAGGCGGCTGATGACGTATTAACTAGCTTTGGAGTTCCACCTTATCTTTATAACTTGGATAAAAAATGAATTTCCTTGTTGCTTAGTTAAGGAAGACAAACATATTATGTAAACACAGTGTTTATCAAACGTTGTCAGTCAATTGTTTTCAGAAAAATTGAAAAATTACTGATAATTCTTGTAACAACAAGTCAACAATACATACATAGTTTTAATAATTATATATATTTTATAAATAACAATGCATTTATTGCTGTTTGAAAGCTGTATTATGAATCTCTCACTTTATTGCATACGTTTAATATACTTGTTCTCTCAGTCGGATTTAATATTATTACTTTGTTTATTGACAACATATTGTTATGGCTAATAAATCATTTCTTCAAACAATTTATTTTGCGTCATATTGTGATCCTGTTATGCCATGTCATTAGTGCCAGCGGTTCTTGTAGAAATCAGTAACTGCAAAACGTTATAGGGTTGGATTCTTATATATTCCACGGAGAAAAACTTTGAAGACTGTTGAATTAAAAGGTTCAATGTTTCAATGTTTTATAACAATAACAAAATATAAATATATAGACAAGCACATTCATTTTACAACACAAAATGATCACAATTTGAACACATAAAATTTAAACCATTAGGCCAATTTTTGTTTAATAAAATGGTTTACCGGAGTGCCGACTGCAATTTTAGCTAAAAACAAATAAAAATAAAAGTCCCTGATGTTGATTTTATTTTTAAATTTCCCATCGATCGTCAATGCATGTGCAGCAAAAAAAAAAAATAATAATAATAAAATTGTGTGCAAATAAGTCGGGAATTCTGATTGGCTGTTTCATTCAAAGCCTTAGTTATCATCCAATCAATTTAAGTTTGTTATCAATATTTCGGAAGTGTATAAAACGTGTCAACATGGATGCATAAATGTCAAATTTCAATTAAGTTGAGAATACGTCGTCCTAATACACGTTAGTTTTTACAAGTCAACCATAGTGAACAGGAAATTCAATCACAGTACATCTGATGACGAAGTTAAGTTGGAATTAAAAAGAAATTAAAGAAATAACTAGAGAATATGTTGACAGGACTGCCACTTTCGATGTGGGGTACCGTATACAGTAGTTCTCTTTTACAATTTTGAAACCTTTGATGAAAATGATAGAAAAGTGGAAATAAAATATGGACGTCCGAATTTTGTGAAAAACAAAATTTGACCTATCTAACTTGCATGTATATCCATGAAACGTTTTAAAACTTGTAACATCTTAAACAGATCATATGCAGCACTTTACATGTACAGACTGGACATTTGTATTAAGTATTTTGTTGTGTGTGAAACAGTTATAGAATAGATAAAAACATTGCAAACGAAATGGTTTTAATTTTAGATATGTCTATATTTTGAATATTGCTTTTAACTTAATCAAGCTTTAAAAATTTTATTAATTGCATAAAACATGTGCTGCATTGTAAAATACAGGTTCAATTTCTGGTTCGCGATCGGGGGTTTTTATCAGATTCTCTTTATGACAATATTTCCCATTTTTCATTTGTTGGTTCATGATTTTTACAGTACTTTGAACATAGTGATGTTCTCATTTAATAAAAACATCTTTCTTTAGTTATCTTGTTGTCATAATGAATATTTTGATAAGGAAATCCTTAGATTCCCCCATTCCTCCTAAGGGTTTAATAGTGTACTTTAATATTTGTGTTGTTGTTATCATATTTTAAGCCTCACACCATATATATAGCAATTCTTATCGAAGTATTGAAAATCAAAAAATCGTACACTTTTTCCATTTTTTTTAAAAATTCTTTAAGTCAACTGCGGAGATTATGGAATGTTATATAATTTTTATTTATCCCTCCCCCCGACCCAATTTAAAAAAAAAATCCCGTAAACCATTTAATAAAAAAAAAGTTGGCTTACTTTACTTACTGGCATAACAAAGATCCCTCCCTGCTTGTTGGATCTGAGTGCCGAGTAGACAAAATTTGAAGCTCTCCACCGACAAGTGGTGGAGCCTCTATATGAGGGAAAAATTCTCGAAAAATTCTCGAAAAGGGCGTTCAGCAAAAATACAACCAATGAACAAAGTTCCCCCAATTTCCATTGGTTATTTTTATCTTCCCTTTATCAATAGTTTTTTTGTTGCTTTCATTTGATAGAGAATCCATTCAAAAACTTCAAAACAACATCAATTATCTATTTTCATATAATTTGTTAATTATGATATTCAACAATCGTTTCTATGTATTATTTTCCGTTTGCGTCATCTCACAGGGTAATGAGAACATCACAGGATTAAATGATCTGCGAAAGATTCATATCCCTTCATGGCACTTAATCCCCACCTTGATGTTTTTAAGAGGTCAACATTTCCTATGCCTTTAATTGCATTGTTATAATGGAAAATTGAGCTTGATTTTGATAATCCATCTTCATACTTCTGAGCTACTTCTTCAGAACAGCACAATTAAGAACCCTTTCTGCACTGTGTACTTAATTGCTCTGATTCTATGGTCTTTTCAGCAGTTGGAGTGATCTGCCTTTAGATCTAATCTCTAATGAATTTAAACTTACAGTATAATACTCAATTTTTATTCAATTGATGTATTCTTAAGCCAACATAAATTAATTGGACATAGTATTTACGTGTTTTTTCTCCATAGAAATAAATAACAATGATTTCTGTTCAAATGGACTTATGTTCAAACATTTTCCTAGGGGTAAATGACTCGTAACAAATATTGAAAATTATATTGATAAGCTCAATATTTACCCTTTTATTCAACATAAATATCCTAGAGTCCAAAAATCATTTATGTTTGTGTAAATTAAGAGGGTCCTTAAAAATGTTAAAGTAAAACAGTAACTGCAAAAAGTTTGCTTGCTGCTAAACATTGCATTTAATTATATCTGTGGTTTGGATGCACAGTGAATTTATTTGACGAGCTTTTATTTGATGAGCTCAGGAGTGCTAATGTGTCATTGTGTATAAAATGAAATGAATAAATGTTTATTTTGCTTAGCCTCGCTCCTTTTTATCGGGACCATTAGAGCATATTAACATTGCAACCTACATTAGCAGAATGTATAATATATTGCGTGATTGAAATGTTTCATTTCTTGTAAAGTACTTCTCCGTAAGAAGAATGTATGGTTTTCCCAAGGATGCCAACAATACCTTATAAATATTTACGAGTTGACTTCTGTAGTATATATATATCTAAAAAGTAATTATTCTGTAAAGATTTTTTATTTGTTTCATGTACATGCAGAAAAAAAATGGAATTTATTTCAGTGAGCATATGCATTTTTCTCAGTCTAGGGCAAATTAAAGGTAATCTTTCTTCTAATTTTTTAAACAGGTTGTATTTCCTTTAACTTCTGTTATCATGAAAAGATATCTATTGCGTTAAAATCATGTTTTGAATGGCGCATCGCCATTTGTAAAGCTTTCATGGACAATTTATAATTACACACGTTCAAGAAATATCGTAAGTATCGGAGTGAAGATAGAAAAAAATCGGTTAGAAAGAGATCAGTGCAATTTTTTCTTATTGCTTATTGGAAAAAAAGATAAACAGTTAAGTAAAAATTGAACAGCTTAATAATTAAGTAACCTGCGCACATTCAATAAAATCTATATACATGTAGTATTACTCTCTGTTAGCTCTATCAGTCATCTGATTCCTCAATGTGACGTGAGGATATAAATAATTATTAATTGTACGGCCATTTTGATGCACACTGTATTGTCGACGGTTTTTCCCATTATTTTCTGATCTTGACAAGGAGCACGAGGCGGTTAGGACCTGTCTGCTGTAGATGCTTGCTCCTCTATTGCACCTGGTCCCAACTCTGATGCTTGGAGGTTCATGTTTGCAACGCTAAAATTTTGACTTGTTTAATGAACTTTTGAGCTTGGATACTATTCGTTATCAACATATTGTTTAAATTTACTAAACACTAATCAATATGTTTAAAGCATTTGAAAATTAAATTCATTGAATTATCAAACGATTTATTGAAAACTTGAAGGAAGGAACATAATACGTTGTCATTCACATAATATGTAATAAGATTAATCCATATGTAATTCCTCAAAATATTTCTGAATTAGTTGATTTATAGATGACTGATAAGAAAATTTCTGACATTTTTTAAAGCTATATACACGAGGGTTGTCCGTTAAATTCGTGTACGAGCTAAAATGTGAAAAAAAAAGCTTTGTGATTAATTTTTGTTATAACAACAAAACACCAATGGATTTCCTTAAATGGTCGTCGTTTTCTGTTACATGATAGAAAATGCTTTATTGAGTTTGGACATGACAGTTACCATTTCTTTTCGGAGTAGCAGCGTTAAAATATTTTTTTTCTTTTCAATGTAATTGCTGATTAATAAATTTCGTTAACAGTTGTAAAAAAAGTCTAAAATGATTTTTAATTAAATTCAATTTGTAATTATGATGTTAATGGGCGAGACAGTATAAATAAAACCGAGCTTCTGTGTTTCTCGCCAGTTGGATCCACAAAATTTTTCTTGTGAGAGTTGGCTGCTGTTTGTTATTTTGTTTATACTCCCTTTGTTGATAGCAGTCAGCAGTTTCGGGCATATTGTATATCTGTTTTTTTAAATTTATTGATGTCAATGAAGAGGGCGGGGGGGGGGGGCAAATTGATCTGTACCTTGTGAAGATTACAGGTTTGAATTTGTATTCTTGTGTGATTACCAAGGGTTCTTCCTTTGCAAGTCAGGTTACGATGCCATTTTGGTGCTGGGGATAGATTATGCAATAATTTGCATAAGCTTTGTTATATTCTATATTTGAGTCCCCTGTTCATGATCCCATTTTTTTAAACTGTGTTTTACTTTTTTCATTTACTATTACTTTAACAAATGACATATTTCACTTCTACATGATGTTATTTCGTTTGCCTGCTGTAGAAAAAACAAGCTTAGTCGTTCGACAGAGAACTAAGGAACATAAAAACTCTTTCCTAAGAGTTGGCTATAAATACTGTGTAGATCATATTTTGCATTATCACCCTAGAGTTTAAAGTACCTAATACAAAAAATCATATAATATCCTTATTCTTCTGTTTCTAACATCATTTTCGGGACAACTGCACTTTACCGGTACGTCCAAATAACATGGAAATAGCACGTGCTCTTTCTCTATAAGAGAGTCACGCGTCAGCGTGACGATTTCGGTAAAAAGGCAATAAAATGCAAAAATAACCTATTTTTTGAATTCCTCGTCATTTTTCATGTTAATAAACTTCGTTTAATTAACGAAGTTATTAATTAAAACTAAAAGCACTTTCAAAACAAACCTTTGGCTTTCATTTTGTCGGCCACATTCCAAAGTCGTGACGTTGTTAAGCACGTGACTTATTTCAGTGCTGTGATTGGTCAGGGTTGGTGACGTGAAATAGAAAGTTTGACTTCCACTCTATATGATTGTAAACAGTGATTCAACATGCACCTTATTTTACGATGATTTGTATTGTGCTTTCTATGAATGGATATATTTTAATTGACTGACTGCAGCATTGTAGAATTTTGGGAAATTTTAGCGATTAATGTGATCCTTAGTTTATGGAAATGTTGAATAAATGGAGGGGCAAAACTTGTAAACATGCAGTGAGGACGGTCTTGTTTCGAGAAACAGCAATCGGCAGTATAAAAAAATGAAACGTAAGAGACGCATCTTAGATTTCTGGAAACAGAGCTGCAGTTAATCTAACATACTCCTGGATTTACGAACTAAAAAATCTAGAGATTTCAATTTGCAAAACACTGGATACTTTACAACTATTGAGACCAGATGGAATGCAGTTATATAGGAAATCTCTACTAAAACAAGAATGCACTAGGATAGTAGATATAATTAAAAAATGACGTTTGTCTCCTTCATCACCCATAAAAACGTATTTACAACTCGGCAAAAAAAGACACAATTGTTCTACATGTATGTATAGTGACACGTACGTATGGCTCCGAGTTTAGCGCAGATTTATCACGACTAAGGTAAGTTTGTTTTATTCATTTTTTTTTTACGTATTAGGGGCTGCCGCCCCCACACCCCCGCTTAAAAAAGCGAAAACCCATTTAGATATCTTTTTTTTTCTCGCTTCGAGAGTCTCTTACACAACTAAATAGCGTCGCCCATCATATTGATACGTTGCTAAGTTTTTACGCCGCGCACTCTCACGCGCGGATCTAGAATCAAAATGGCGGCCGTACCGGTAAAGTGCATTCTATCCTCATTTTCTAAATCTTTTTTGTCAGTTTTCCTTTATTGATAATTGTTTTTGGTTTTTAAGGTGGACAAGTGGAGGATATAACCATTATTGGGGGCGGTATGGGGGTACATACAGGATGGAGGCTCAGGAACAAAGGCCTCCGGGTAGGAATTTATGAATACTCAAATCGTGTCGGAGGCAGAATGTACACAAGAACTTTTCCAGATGCCCCCGATCTTCCAGTTGATTTTGGAGCTATGCGGTTAAGGCCTGCAGACCATTTAAGGATGATTAAAGCCGGTAGAGAATTAGAGTTAACATTCGTTCCTTTTGTTGAAGAAATGGGGCGGATTCCCGAACGAACCCGCCTTTTCCTGCGTAACACTCACTTGTCTATCCCTGAGTTAGGGACGTCAAGAACCCCCTACCGACTTAGACCAGAGGAAAGAAGAAATCCTAATGAATTAGAAAGGTGATTTTTGAAAAAAAAAAAGTTGAAAGGAAGTTTAGAAAGCTTCGCATTAATTGCTATCGGATTTTTAAAACATTAACGAATTTTATGAAAATAAAACATATGAAAAAAGTATTCAAGACTCAAAAGGTTCATTAAAGATACAGAAGAGCAGAGCAGACACGGACCTACAAATTATCGGAGGTGCGATCAGGTGCCATGGAGGTGTGAGCATCACCTGCTGACCGGTCACACCCGCCGTGTGCCCCTTGTCATAATCTGGATATAACGGGAAAATCCGTCCACAATGTAGTGTATAAATGATAGAATAACAATAATTATGAAAATTGAAAAAAGTCAGTCAGCATTTCACTCAATGATAAATTATATTTGCCGAAAAGGTCATAGAAAAAAATTCATGTATCCCACTTTCATTAGTAGTGTTTGTAACATTTATTTATATATGTTCTAGCTATGTTAAACATGCTTAACAAAAACATTATATGGAATGATTATATTGCTGAATATATGAAACTTGATTAACGTCACACGTTTTTACAGAGTGTAACTGATATATCAAGACCTTGTCTGTTTTTAAGGCACCAAATATTGATTTACGATAATTTTTATGAATTAATTTTTTATGACTTATGAAGATCAACAATATAACAGAATAATTAATTATCTATAAATAGAACAACAAACTGGTTTTCTTCAAAGTTATACAAAATTAACAGTTCATTAACAATTCAAGATTTTATATCTTTTTTTCTCACGTTGTAGGTTACTATCTGAATGGTTTACAAACTATAACGGTTCGGATCCAAATAGAGAACAGTTTACTGCTGTCTCTCTCAGAGATGGAGTACCATTATATTTGCAGAGGTTTGTTATGATGATTCATGCCTAAGCAATATGAAAATTTCCGTACCTAAATTTAGGGGGGAAAAACTCACTAAAATCTGATATGATTATATGATTATGCATTATCTCATTTATGTTCTAAGGAATTTTTTATTCATCTTTGCGGTGTATTTTAGCTCATCTGAGCCGAAAATCATCGAGCTTTATTGATCACATTTTGCCCGCTGTCTTTACATCCGTCTGTTATGGTAAAGTCAACCAAAATTGCAAATATGAAGGTTGAGGTTGATGAAGAAATTCGCATTTTTGACAAGCGACACATAAAATAATACAAAAATCATGGTGGGATAACATATATCCATCTAGGGGTATGGCGCTTCGCAGCATTGTTAAGGCTTGAATAAGGGGGCGGGGCCTAATTTATACGGGAAAAGTTTACTGTGACGTCACACAAAAATATGACTTTTATGTATTTCTCATTGTACCTGAAAATGAAATAGTTTGCAACTTTTAACTGTATTCGCATAATAAACAACAATAAAACTTATCAATGCATTTAAAAAACTTGCTAGTTAAGTCCCATGTAGCTGGTTATAGACAAAGCACTGATCGCGAAGAACTTGTAAACATGACGTCATTTTGGTAAAAATGACGTATTTCATGTGCTGTGAGAGGCAGATTGGGGAATTTTTTAACAATGAAAAATGTGATTTATTATTAAACAAATATTATTTACAGGTTTTAAACAGTCGATTAATACCAATGCATATCCTTTGTTTAGTGCGGTTATTAATTAATTATCAAGAGAATGTGTTTTATTATTTATGTCGTGTTTTTATGTACATGTTACGTATATTTTACATCGAGAAGCCTCATAAAATCGCACTTTCGCAAGGGCATACACTTCATACATCTTAACCGTTTTTTGAATATAGATAAAGGATATTTTTCTTAACTTGAAAAGTGCTGCTGCTTTCTTTAAATCGAGGGCGTGAACTTAAAGTACACAAAATATTTGGTAAAAGTCAAACATATTTCGACATTGGCTCATTTACCTGAAAATTTAACCATTAAAACGCGAAATCTATTCAAAGCAGCAGCACTTTTCAGAAACTTCAAAGTATGCAGATACACATAATAACTTGAATTTTTAATTTCAACTAGGGTATGCCCTTGCGATATTGAAATTTGTTCATGACCTACATTCAGTACACGAACTAGTCATTCATCACGTGACTGTCCATCAATGGGACCAAACTTCATACAGTAAAGAGTAGGTTATGCTATGCTATTTCCATAAGTATTTAAGTTCTGTGATAATAAAACAGCTTAAATAAAATAAATTCAGTTTTAAAAAGGTCCCCCTTTTTTGCACGTCTATTTTCCGTTGATTTCTCATAGTAGGCCTTAACAGTGCTGGGTTGCTGTGAGATCATGAGGCCCTTGTTTGATTCTCATTTGCCGTGCTGCATAAAATGTAAACATTGGAATTGATTTTCCTATGTCATGCGCTCAGTACATGGTAAATACACAAGTACTTTTTTGGTCCATTGGACGAGACCTTAAAATTCGAGGTCACAGAATACGTTGGCAAGAGCCCTCATTGAGAACACTCGATGACTATGATTACCAACGAAGGCTCTAAATTTGCAGTCTTAACCAGAATACAATGACCTTGAAAAATATCGAATAAGACAATCAATCAATTACTCAGTACAAGTATTTACATTAAATATTCAATACAAGTATTTACATTAAACATGTATTTTCCATATATAGTGTGTGGAAATTTAAAACATTCAAAAAACAAAAACATGGAAACAGGGAGAAAAAATTAAAGATTACGTTTTATTTTTACGTAACATACGTTGAATGCAGTGAAGGTGAAATGTCATAAGCGAAATCAAATATCACGCTCATTTCGATATATTCATATTTACAGTTAGAGGCCATACTAGTTAAAAATGTAAATAAAAGCAATGAATCATTTTCTTAAAAAAGATAAACAAATTAAATTACGCGCATTGAATTTAATGATTCATTGCTTATTTTTACATTTTGTTGCTCTCTATCATTTTTTTATGCTTAAATATTTGCACCATAAGAATAAACATTTGTTTGAATTTTCATGTCTAGCGTATAACACGCTTTTTACAAGTGAAATTAAGTTTATGCGTAATAAAACAGTTTATGCCTAAAAATAATTTTCAGCTACAAAGAGGTTTTACGAAAAACTGGAATAAGTAATGAGGGATACAATTATTTATTTGACAACAATTTATTCAAATTTGGTTTTGGAGATGACCAAAGCATTGTACGGTTTCCCCGAACTAGACGAGGATTCGAAGAGAACACGACTCCAAATGGACTTCCACGGGTGGTAACTATTCCCACAGGACTTGGTTCATATCCCATGGGATTTATGAGACGATTCCTGTCAAGGAACCCACGAAGGTATTGACAAAGATATAATTTCAGAAAAGACAAATTTTACAAACTTTGACCAAACAATATATAAATCTATCTCATAGCTACATGTATATTCTTTAAAAAAGCAGGAGAAAACATGTCAAATAAGATTTCCTAAACTCTTCAAAATAGTATAGCTTAGTTAGATGATTGAACATACGAAAATAAAGGCATTCATTCAAGTGGTCAGGTTAAGATGGGAAGGCATTTTTATACGCATAAATTAAATGAGAATAATTTGGTCGAATATATATATCGGAGCTTGCCTCGGTTTATAACTTGATCAAACTCGTAGCATGCTCTTGTGTATCGTATAATTTGGGAGATGGTAATGCCACATGCAGGTGACAATGGAATATTACTACATTATTGAAGAAAAATGAGGATACGAAAGCTTGTGTTATCTCGTTTGATATACAAAGTAGTTGTTGTTGGCCATCATTTTCTTTGGTATTTAAATATCCAAAGTATAAGGATTAGATTTTACCCTTTGAAGTATCAATATGTCTTTTCAAGCCCAGCATCGTGCCAATCTTCATTTAATAATTTAAATTTCTGTTGTAGACACCGGTATCATCCAAACAGCCAACTAATTAGAATATCAAAAATTAAAAGAGGACTCTACCGATTGATATTTAGAAGAACAAGAACTATCAATGGCAGAACTATTCCTACAACTAAATACTTCAGAGTGATTACTCGTAATGTTATACTAGCTCTACCAAAAATTTCTATACAGCGGATTCAGATGCCAAACTCCAATAATCCTGTTTTCCAGTCGGCACTCAATTCGGTGATTGATGTTCAAGCCTCAAAGATATTCCTCGTGTACGATTATCCTTGGTGGCTCAATGAGAGATACAATTTCACGTTTACGCATTCAGATCTACCTTACAGACAGTCTTTCCACTGGGGTATATCTCGCACTGGTAAAGCAGTTTTTCTGATGTCGTATGCTGACTTTGATGATGTCGCGTTCTGGAGTCATCTTCAACAAAGAGGAAACGTCATAAGCAAAAGAAATGATGATACCCGGGTAACGGACGAGGTTATAAGACACGCACATAGTCAGATTTCCAGAGTTTACAAGATAGACTACAGACATCTCCCTGCTCCTGTGGACGGAATGATGTTTGCTTGGGACAAGTACCCGTACAATGGTGGCTGGGTATCTTGGAAACCCGGAACAAGATGGTACGACATCAAAAACTATTTGACAGCACCTTTTCCTGGAGATAATATATTTATTGTGCATGGTTACTGGGGGGCGGAGCATAATGGTTGGGGTGAAAGTTCGTTGGATGCTGCTGATGCTGTATTAACTCACTTTGGAGTTCCACCTTATCTTCATGATATGGGTAGAAAATGAACATTATTGTTGCTAACTTAGAAAATCCACAAAATGCAAACTCAATGAATTCTTGTAACACAAATACATATATAATTATAGTAAATTATATTTTATAAGTAACGATGTATTTATAGATGTAAAGCTGTATTACTAATCTTTTTCTTAACACCTTTTTATATATAACTTACTTTGATTGTTCTCTCTGTCGAATTCAAAATTCTCACTCTGTTCATTTACAAAATTTTGTCTTGGCGAATGAATCAATTCTTCAAACAATTTATCTTAAAAGGTATTAATGCGCCATATTATGAACCTACTATATTATGTCTTTGGTTTAACTGGTTCTTGTACAAATAAATAACTGCAAGAAGGTATAGTGTTATGTTCTTATTTATTCCGTGGAGATAAAATTTGAAAATTGTTTTATTATAGATTTCAAATCAAGCCTACAATTTTATAACAATAACAACATATAAGTACATTTATCTTACACGTGTTGGTGATATAGCCCATTAGATAAACTTACGTTTTATCCACGGGTAGATGCTTTATCAATAGTACTTCCGGTTTTGATACGATTCCTAGCTTCAAGATTTTATTTTATTGAAATTTTTATTTGTAAAAGTATTGCCTTGATGAAATGAATGATAAAGAGCGGTAATATCGCTAAAAGCAAGAAAAAAACTTGTATATGTCAAAGAAGTCTCTTATTTTATCAAGGAACCTGTACTGACTACTTGAAGACAGAAGTTACCCCCCCCCCCCTCTTTGAATAGTTTTCAGAGAAAGTAAAGCCTACATGTAGCAGTTAAGTTGTTGTTATAAGATTCCTTTAACATGATCTTCAATAATGCTTTCTTATATTATACTACGTAACTATGTCTACCTAGTAATATAGGTGTAACTTACCATGGATCAATAATAAATAGATCTATAAGTAGGCTCCTAGTCTTGCCTGGAACGTTTTGTACTGCCATCATACAAAGAGTTAATATTCAATATTTCATGGTCCTTACAACTTTCAGTCAGAGGTTTGTTTGATGTAAAGCACCAGCAATTGTCACATGATGTTCCAAAGACGCAGATAGCAAAAATTCCTAATTTTGAACACGATCTACTTTCTTTCGAGGCATGTCAACATCATATACGTCATCAATTTGAATTGGCAATCATACATAGTTTCGCAAGGAAAGTCTTAAAGTTTTGTTAAAACGAAAGTCGTATGAGATAAACAGATCATCTATAATTGTGTGATTTGATATTTTTCATGCTCTGCAAGCTTGGCGAATATATACACCATTTCAACTCGTTGGATAAAGCCAATAACAAATCACACAATATAGATATCCTCTATATATACAACATAAAGACAAATACAATCACATTACAACACAAAACGATGACAATTTAAACTCATAATACATTCATTAAGGCCATTACTTTATATTTCATACAAACACATTCAAAGGGCGATAACCCTTAAAAGACTCAGATTGAATTGGTATAAAATATATTTCTTCATTTATTTATTATTACTTATTATATATTTACAATACTTAAAAAATATGAGTTTAACATAAACATTTAAGTGTATGGAACTGAGTGATTTTTCTCTCAATCAGGCTCACTTTTAGTTATTACATAATGATGCTGGATTAATAAATCATACTTGTTCAAACTCAACTCTTCGTTTTAAGGATCTACATGAATTAGTTTAAAATATAACTTTCAACTTTCTCCTCATTTGCAGTTTTATTTTTAACTTTAATAACTTTTAAACTTTCACGCAATTGGAAGCACATTCATATCCGTTTAGCAACCTTAAATTTAACATTCTTTATTTGATTCATTATATTTTAATTTCAATTTAATATGATTATTTATTCTGTTTAAGAAATGATTTACATACAATTTATGTGTGTTTATTAAGCATTGAAATCATATTTTTGTATATCATTGGTCCTATAACACACCTGACCGTGCCGACAAATTGAATACTGTGCAATAGCACGGTATGATAATTTGTCTGCTAGTTT
>NW_026929547.1:0-39874 GCF_032062105.1 Saccostrea cuccullata | reverse complement strand
ATCCAAAGGACAACTGACGCCTAGTTAAAAGCCACTTTCCTGCACATTCAGTCTTAGACTACATTGTTTGCTAACAATATAGGACTCAAAGTGATTTACATACTAAGGAAAAACTCTGCTAGGGAAATTAATCTTAAGTGTCATATCAATTAAATGCTCTTATTACTTAATTGTAATGTTTTTAATGTAATGAATAGGATAATTTGAATAAATTCACAATTGTTTGAAAATTTTGTTTGTTTATTTTTTTCCTCCCTCCCTCGTAGGTTTTGAACTTTAGATGTGACGTTAAACGTAGAATTAATTTTGCACAGCCTAAATAAACTAACTAAGTACATAGTTATGATGAGCAAGAGTGCCTCTTCCAAAATTGGGAATTTTGTGGCCCCAGGTTCAGGGGTTCTGGTGTTAGGGCGGGGCTATATAGATTATATAGTGAAAATGCATGATTTCTTTGAAAATCTTCTTCTCTGCTCCTGGGTATTAAGTAAACTAACTAAGTACATAGTTATGATGAGCAAGAGTGCCTCTTCCAAAATTGTGAATTTTGTGGCCCCAGGGTCAGGGGTTCTGGTGTTAGGGTGGGGCACTATTGGTTATATAGTGAAAATGCATTTATTCTTTGAAAATCCTCTCCTCTGATTCTGTGTATTAGATAAACTAACTAAGTACATAGTTATGATGAGCAAGATTGCCTGTTCCAAAATTGTGAATTTTGTGGCCCCAGGGTTATGGGTTCTGGTGTTAGGGCGGGGCACTATTGGTTGTATAGTGAAAATGCATTAATTCTTTGAAAATCTTCTTCTCTGATTCTGGGTATTAAATAAACTAACTAAGTACATAGTTATGATGAGCAAGAGTGCCTCTTCCAAAATTGTGAATTTTGTGGCCCCAGGGTCAGGGGTTCTGGTGTTAGGGCGAGGCTCTATTGATCATATAGTGAAAATGCATTAATTCTTTGAAAATCTTCTTCTTTGCTCCTGGGTTTTATGCCAATGATCTAAGAATATATATTTATGATGAAGAAAGGTGCATCTAGCAAAATGGTTATTTTTTTTATGCCCCCCCCCCTTCCTGGGTTGGGGGGTGGGGTGGTGGTACATAGTCTGAAAATAAAATTAATGCTTTGAAATCTGCTCTTAGGTATTAATCAACCATTTTATGATAAAAATTGCAAAATTTTGAAATATGTGGCCTGAAGGTCAGGGGTTCCTTTGGGATGATGTGCACAACTAGTTATAAAGCAGAAGTGCATTTTCTCTATGTTACTCTGATCTACCTTTTGATATTAAGTAAATAGAGTAAGCATGCTAAGTCTATAATTATGATATGCAATGGTGCCTCTTTCAATATTGTGAATTGCAAATTTCATGGCCTCTGGTTTAAAACAGGAACCAAATTTAATAATTTGAAAGTTGTTGCACAATACTCAGGTGACCTATAAGGCCCGTGGGCCTCTTGTTTCGCTTTGTCAGCTTTGTCGTCGGACGGCCCGGTGTAGTATGGGATGAGGATGGTTGCTAGATTGACATCCTTACCTTCTATAATCTGCTTCCGAAGGTTCGGTGCAATTGTCTCGACGTAAGGCAGTGATTCCACCGCGTATCCATATGTGGTTCTTACTCCCATGGTCCTTGGTGATGCTTGATCAGCCCATGCCGTTATGAGAGTGTAATCTGATTCCCTCGTCTCTCGAGGAGTTCCGCATGATACAGGTGTATCATCATTTCGTGGATTGGTAGTTTGAGCCCCCGACTGGCGTAATTGATCCACGCTTCCTGCAGCCGCTGGTATTGAAGTTTGCGATCGTGCCATTGTGTTTATTCTTTCGGTTAACGAAATCATACTGCTTTGCAGGTTCTGTACGGTCGAAGTAAGGTTCCTTACCATGCCTAATAACTCTGTTCTAACGTCTTGTCCTTGGGTGGTTGAAACCGTTTCTTGCCGCGATTCCTGGGTTCCCGATTCCTGAGATGTTCTCGACTTCTCATTTGTAACAGTTTGTTTATATAACTTCACTAATACACTTCGTCTAGTATTCTGTGGTTGTGTGATTCCTTTTAGTCTCAATTCATCTCTCAGTTTTGAAATGGACCAATTTTCTGGAAGTGAATCGTCATATGATGTCTTCGGTTGTCGATTAACACGAGTGCGATTCCTGATAGGCGGCATTTTTTCACAAGTTTATTACAGCCATGGAAAAGTCACAATAGATTCCGAATATCACAAAATATGTCCACAAAACTATTGGTATCACATGACAAAGTATTAGGAAAACGAAAGTAGAAAGAAACTTTGGATTAAAGGCAAAATAATGACCAATTTAAAGGTACAATACTAAACACTTCGATTACAAAATACAGACTAAGATAGCGTCCCTTTCCGCACTTCTGATTGGTTCAACTGATCACATGGTATTGTTTATAAACATCCCAGGATCATGTCTACTGATTACGTCAACAATTAAGAAACATAGTTGTGTATAAACAAAAATTACATAAATTTACATAATATTCTTCACAAACACAGGAAAGCCATAAATCATCATATTCATATGGAAGCATCCTCAGGTAGTGTTGATTCATGTTTGTTCAAATCATGACCCCCAGGTGCAGTCACAATAGAGGATCAAAAATTTACAAAGGAATATAGAGGAATATTTCAAAAATTTTTTCTCAAGAATAGCAAAGCCATGATTGTTTACATTATATAGAAGTATCCTCAGGTAGTGTAAATTGAGATTTGTTCATAGCATGATTGACAAGTAGAAGGGGGGGTATACTTTACAGCAATCTATGAAAAATGTAATGATGTTATTTAAGGTACTCCGATCCTTAGCTTGGAAGGATAACTCTTTTAATTTATAATTTAACTGAAAAAGTCTCAAAATGAAGCTTAAAAATTAAATCTTTTCATGCAAATAATTTTTCTTTATTTACTGTTTTACAGGAGTGCCGACCCTAATTTGTATGAAAATGAAATAAAAATTTTAAAACGTCTCCACTAAAAATTTTATTTTTATTTCTCCTGCTAATAGCTTATTTATAGTCACTGATAAAATAAAAGAAACATAAACAAATTTTTCACAAGCCTTTCAAACTTGAATTGTCATTGGCTAAGGTAATTATATTCATCTAATCTAGTTTTCAAAACTTGTGAGCATGAAAATCACTGCACAGCATAACAGTTAGCGGTAAAATGTCAAAATAGGAGGGTTAAATTTATTTGTAAATAGACCTAGTTATTTTTGTTAAAAAAGTTACATGTCACATATTAGGAAAAAAATTTCAGATTAATTTTTAATGAATGATTGAATAAAACAAATGAAACTAGATCTTGATCGAATTATGGAAATTGAGATCCTGTCAACCCCTTGTTTTGAGAGTTTTTAATAATATTTTCTTTTATTTGTAATGACAGAACAGAAAGTGGCATGACTGAGGAAATTTGATCCCAACTTTCACTCATTTTATCCTGTTAATGACACATATTGTGATTCAAAAGGGATTTTCACTTGTAGCAAAATAATGTAAATCAACATATTAATAACAGCTCTTTTTTGTAAAACAATTTTTTAACCACTAGGGAAAAACAAAGCTGCAAATGATAACGTCCGAACAAATATGACCTGTTTTTTTTAAATTCAATTAAATTCAAAGATGTGGAGTAGAACCAGTTTCAACAAATTTTTGAATTCTGCAGTAAAAAGAGTATTGTCATAGTCTATTCTAAATGTATATACTTATGGTTAATACATGTATTTTTATGCCCCACCATGAATATGGCCGGGGCATATAGTGTTTATCATGTCTGTCTTCCATCCTTCTGTCCTTTTGTCTTTCCGTCCTGTCCTTCCGTCACACTTTGTGTTTACATGTAGTTCAGTTCAAAGCTTAGTTTCAAAAAAACTATCCAAGATATTTTCATCAAACTTCACATGCTGATAGATATTGATGAGAGCTATGCAACTGCATCAACATTCTTTGACCTTGACCTTTCCTTTGACCTTGACTCCACTTTTCTTAAATTAGTGTTCAGCTTAGTTTTAAACATAATGTTCAAGATGGTATTATGAAACTTCACATGTTGATACATACTGATGAGCGCTTTGCAACTGCATCACCATTTTTGACCTTGACCTCTCCTTTGACTCCTGTCCTCACTTTTCTCAAATAAGTGCTTTGCTCAGTTTTAAAGATACCATTCAAGATAGTGTTATCAAACTTCAGTGCTGATACATACTGAAGAGAGCTATTCAACTGCATCAACATTTTGACCTTGACCTTTCCTTTGACCTTTTGACCTCACTTTTCCTAAATCAGTGTCAAACTTCATATGCTGATACATATTGATGTTAGCAATTCAACTGCATCAAAATTTTGGACCTTGACCTTTCATTTGACTTTGACCTCACTTTTATCAAATTGTGTTTAAAACGGTTTTAAAGAAATCATTCGAGATATTTTTTATCAAACTTCATTTGTTCAATATATTTTTAACTTCATATACTGATGATAGCTTTTCAATACGCAAGTTTCGAGATTATCTCCCTTGGTTCGCTCTTTCTTTGAGGAGGGGAGTTTTGTTGCTGCTTAAACAGACATGTGGGACAGATATTTATATATTGGATACATTGCATCATCGATATACTGGT
Organism: Saccostrea cuccullata; assembly: GCF_032062105.1. Lineage (NCBI taxonomy): Eukaryota > Metazoa > Mollusca > Bivalvia > Ostreida > Ostreidae > Saccostrea > Saccostrea cuccullata. The sequence continues at coordinate 35,220 of NW_026929547.1, read as the reverse complement.
TTATCATAATTACATGCTTGTCAGGATGCACTCTACAACTCGAGAATAACCAAATTAATGTAAAGGTGTCATTTTTTTAAAGCAAAAAAAATCGTAACAAAAAAAAAACCATCAGTGAATGTGAGACTTTACAGACAGGGGAAGAGATATGGACCTCTAATAAATATTGTCATGCTGTCATTCGCAATAAACATAGGCCCAGAAATATATACCAATCCAGACATCCATATTATTATGCCCCCGTAAATGAAGTTTCAGGGGTGCGTAGTTTTTGTCGTGTCCGTCCGTCTGTCTGTCTGTCTGTCTTGAGTACCAACAATTTTGACTTTTTTACCTTGACCTTAGAGATATCTGTACTTATGAAACAACTTTAACCTTGGCCATAACTTTTGAATTGTAAGGGCTAGGGCTTTCATACTTCACATCTTTAATCCTTGTGACAAGACCTTTCATTAATTATTAAGAACCTTGACCCTTTGACCTTGGATTTTGACCTACTTTTAACAAACTTTATCCTTGGCCATAACTTTTGAAGGGTTAGGGCTGGAGCTTTCATACTTCACATATGTAAATCTTGTGAAAGACCTTTCATTGGATATCAACAACTTTGACCCTTCGACCTTGACCTTGGAGTTTGACCTACTTTTTACAAACTTTAACCTTGGCCATAACTTAATTTTAAACAGTTAGGGCCAGCACTTTCATACCTCCCATATGTAATCTTTGAGACAAGGCCTTTCTTTAGAAACCAACAACCTTGACCCTTTGACCTTGACCCTGGAGTCCTACCTTTGAAAACATTAACCCTGGTCATAACCCTTGAATAGGTGGTGCTACGGTTTTATATTTCACATTTGTAATTCTTCTGAAAAAGCCTTAAATTAGGTACCAACATATTTCATCCGCATTTGAGAAAGCTTAACATTGGTTATGTTGCCATATGGGGGCATCAGTGTTTCACAAACACATCTTGTTGTTTGTATCATCTGTCCTTAAATACGGTTAGAAATTTATATATTTTGAAATTGTTTACCAATAAAAGTTATGAAAATACTGTAAATTACACCATTAAAATAGAACGAATTATACAGATGTCAAATTATAATTATTATTTATAATCCTGCAAGGAAAGTAATGGTTCTGTTTAAATAAATTCATCATGTGACGCCATCATCCGTCTGTCCGTCCATCTTTAAACTTTTTGCATTTTCAATTTATTCTCAAGATCCACTGGACCAATTTTAACCAAACTTAATACAAAGCATCCTTAGGTGAAGTGGGGTTTATTTTGTTAAAATGAATTTAGGTCCAAGTCCCCTCACAAAGGGAGATATTCAAGAAAAGACAAAAAATAGGATGGGGTCACTAAAATATCTTCTTCTCGATAACCACTTGACCAGAAAAGCTGAAACTTAGTGGAAGCATTTTTTAGCATCTTTTAACATTGAAATATATAGGAAAAATCTTTTAAAATCTTCTTCTCAAGAACCACTGGACCAGAAAAGCTGAAATTTATATGGAACCATTCTTGGGTAGTGTAGATTCTAAATTGTTCAAACCATGATCCCTGGGGGTTGGGTGGGGCCACAATAGAAAATCCAAGTTTTACATTGAAATATATACCGTAAATCTGGAAATTTTTGCTGTAGATAAATTTTTAGCAAATTTGCCAGTTCATTGCACTTGCAAAAATTTTTTCTTAAAAATAATTCAACAATAAGAAAATGAAAACAAAGTAGTGGTCATTCGCAAAATTTTGAAACGTAAAAATTAATCAACAGTATTTTGACCCAGATTCGCAAAATAAAATCAACGTAAAAATTTCCAGATTTATGGTAGGAAAAATCTTTAAAACTCTTCTTCTCAAGAAGCACTGGGCCAGAAAACCTGAAACTTATATGGAAGTATTCTTGGATAGTGTAGGTTCTAAATTGTTCAAACCATGACCCATGGGTATGGGTGGGGCAGCAATAGAGAATCCAAGTTTTGCATTGAAAAATATTGGAAAAGTCTTTAAAACTCGATCTTCTTAAAAAGCACTGTGCCAGAAAACCTGAAACTTATGTGAAATGAAATGAAATGAAAACATGAAATTTCTCTGAAAAGTAATACATTAAATACCTACATTTATGTAGAACGATGCTAAAGTATTAAATTTAAATAATGGCAATGTACAAATACTTCAAGCATGGCCTATTTTGTTATAATGTAAAAGACGACAAATTGTTAATGGTTGGATTATAATCCAAGTCTTTTACAAGACAAGAATTTACAAAAAAATTACTGTAAATCACTTTTTATTCTTGAGAACTTAATTTCTGCTTAATTACGCGAGGCTGTTTGCTTGCGAAAATTTTATTCTCACGTATAATTGTATTATTAATGTTTATATACAACAGAAACCACCGCTCGCGAAAATTTTGTCTCGTTAATAAATACCGAATAGCTAAGTCGCGAAAATAAGGTGTCGTGAAAATATAGTGATTTCTAGTATTTCTAACACGTATTAAAAAAAATAAGCGAAAACATGTTAGAACTACATGTAGGTCTGAGAATTATGAACAGTATTGCAGATATTCAGTTAATTAAATATCTTCAGAGCAAATTAAATTGATAGTGTGATTTTAAATTTTAGAAAAGACCAACTGTGTAAAATGTAATACATTAGAATTTTTTCTACTTTACGTATTCAAAACGGTTAAATTTTTCAAAAAATCTTGAAATTGAATATCACTTCCTGTGTCGACCGGAAGTGAAGGATACAAAATCAAAAGATGCCATGCATAACTCAAAGAGATGTTTTATCATCCCAGAATATATCGTGATTCAATCTTGAGTGGTTAACCAGAAGGTGCTTGGACAAAATGGCAATTAAAAAAAAGAAAATCGGACCAAAAATGTGACCGGAAGTGATTTTTCAAAAAATGAAAAAATGTTCTAGAGATATAACAAGAATGCATCATTCCTGAAAAAATCTTTGAAATCGGTTAAGTAGTTTCCAAGAAATCACGTGTACTATGAAAAGGGAATAATAACTAGAAAGTCTGCTATTGCAAACAATAGCTTATGTCGTCCCGAACTGGACAAAAATTTCATTTTTTTTTCATCACTAAAACAATACCCATTATGGCTAAGCTTGGAAAACCATCAACTCGTATCAGTCCTTTAAGTACTTTCAGTACTTTGATTTAAAAATCAAAGTTAAAGAATTTTCACTTTTACCTGTTTCCATGGAAACTATTGACAATTTGCAATTTTTAAATCCAATGAGCACAATTACAGATACCAATCATTACATAAATAAAATTTCATGAAGAATGTTCAAGGGATCAGAGAGAAAACTCGCGGACAAAATTCGTCGCTTTTTGCAGGTTTCCATGGCAACGGTAGCCATTTTGAAACTGAATGATCACACAACACAACTACAACCAGCAATCCTCCTTTGAGGAAAGTTTCAGGAAGATTGTCCCAGCCATCTCCAAGAAACAGCTTGTATAACAAAAACATGCGTACAATCGCAATATGTCGTCCCTGACTTCGTTCGGGATGACATAATAATAATAGGAAACATAAGAAAAACAGTAAGGTCTTCTGAAGGAAGTCGGAAGACCTTAATAAGAAAAAGAAACTTTACAATAATAGAAGGGTCCTCCGCTGAAGACGGAAGACCCTAAAAAGAAACAGAGTAAAAACATGTTCCCCAACTTCGTTTGGGGAACATAATAAATCTGTGATGTAATATCTGTTATAATTAATGCCTACACTACAGGAGATTATAAAAATCAAATATAAGGAATTTAAAAATCATAGTAATCTTTGAATTATGGTTGACATGATTTTCTTGCACTCTAAACTGCATGTTCATGAGAATTGAATATTTCCATTTCTATTCGTTTTCCCAAATAACTCGTTGAAAATTAGTGGAGTTGATTTGATCATTCTACCAGAAGTAAATTTCGCCAATCCATAGGTAAGAAGCTAAGGAGACCTAACATGCTTTGCGTCTGATGCTAAGGAGGTCATACATGTTCTGTGAAATTACTAATTTTCATGGGGGTTAAATTTTCATTGTTTTTAAGGTATGAAGAGACCCATGAATTTATGTCCACCACGAAATGTAATCTTTCACATATATTACTACTGAACAATTCTTCAGCCAAGAAATCAAATCCCCTTGAACCAATATATTTTCCTCAAACCACGAAAAATTTGACCCCTCGAAAATATGTGATTTTACATATAATTTTTGCATAACAGGCGAAGCCTATTGATGCCATGACATACTTTACTAACTAGACAGTGATTCCTTAAACAATATTTGATGGGTGCTTGACATGCTGTGGCGGGTCACTTTATTTCCTTAAGTGGGGGACACAAATTCTCTGTATTCTTGCTTTCGTCTTAGCCACATTGCTTAGTGAGCAATTTGGCCCATGAGATTATTGTTTTTCAGTCTTCAATATAATGCCTTCACAAAGACACATTTTCTATAAATCAATTTTTAATTTCTTCGTAGATCAGACTGATTATTGGAATGTTAACTTCACCATCACAAAATGTGTCTGCGGAAAATCTTCTTTCCATGATTACAGTTGTAAGGTTTGTATACAAGGGTTTAGCCTTAATTATGACCTAAATTCTTCATACTGCAGCTGATAATGACATAATATGTATTTAAGTCATATAATTATACCCCCGCTCCGAAGGAGAGGGGGATTATACTGTTTTACCCTTGTGTGTCTGTCTGTGTGTCTGTCCATCACAAATTTTCGTCAGTTTTCTCAGCAACTACTTATAGCACATGCTTGAAATTTTAATACAATCTTCTCTGAGGCATGCCATATAGTGGGATTCATTTTTGTTTGAAATCTGATGTCAACTTCCTGTTTATCTGTGCATCTGTCTGTTTCATGCATTACAAGTTTTCGTCGCAGTTTTCTCAGCAACTACTCATTGCAGACGCTTGAAACTTAAACACAATCTTCTCTAAGGCATGCCATATGTTAGGATTCATTATTGTTGAAATCATATGTTAACTTCCTGTTTATCTGTGCATCTGTCCATTTCATGCATTACAAATTTTCATTGCAGTTTACTCAGCCCAAATACAGTTTTAGTCTGATTATGATATAATGTGGCATGCAAGTAGACTACACTAAGAATATAAAGAGACCTAATCAAGGATCATTATTCTATTTACTGCTGTAGTAAAGTTTCAATTCCCAACTGCTACTTTTCTCTTTCTTTGCTACAATTAAAAACCAGTAGAGCTTCAATCTCAACAGAGACTTCTGGTTCATAAAAGTTTCCATATTTATTAGCTCACCTGAGCCGAAGGCTCAAGTGAGCTTTTCTGATCACATTTTGTCCGGCATCCGTCTGTCCGTCTGTCTGTAAACTTTTCACATTTTCGACTTCTTCTCAAGAACCGCTGGGCCAATTTCAACCAAACTTGCCACAAAGTATCCTTGGGTGAAGGGGATTCAAGTTTGTTCAAATGAAGGGCCACGCCCTCATTCAAGGGGAGATAATTGGGAATTAATGAAAATTTGGTAGCATCTTTTAAAAATCTTCTTCTCAAGAACCACAGTGCCAGGAAAGATGAAACTTATGGGGAAACATCCTCAGGGCTGATCCCTAATTTTAGGGGCTGTGCTGGGCCAAACGTCTTTTTTAGAAGTCTTTATTGTTCAATGTCTTTTTACAGATTGTGTAAAATCATTATTTTAGAATGAAAATCTCAATCAAAATCTGATCTCATCTGATCAAGAATCGAACGGAAGACCCACTCGTTGCTCGCAACGAGATTGTATCTAGTTATTATGTTCCCCAAACGGAGTTTGGGAACATATTGTTTTTACTCGGTTTCTTATTATTATTTCGTCCCAGACGAAGTCGTCGGGACGACATATTGCGATTGTACGCATGTTTTTTGTCCAGGCGTTTTCTCGAAGATGGCTGGGACAATCTTCCCGAAACTTTCCTCAAAGGACGATCACTGGTTGTGGTGGTGCCATGTGGTCATTCAGTTTCAAACCGTGGCTACCGTTGCCATGGAAACCTATAAAAAGCGACGAATTTTGACGAATTTTGTCCGCGAGTGTTCTCTCTGGTCCCTTGGACATTCTTCATGAAACTTTGTTGTGGTAATGGTTAGTATATGTAATTGTGCGATTTGCATTTAAAAATTGCAAATTGTCAATAGTTTCCATGGAAACAGGGACAAAGTGAAAATTCTTTAACTTTGATTTTAAATCAAAGTACTGAAAGTACTGAAAGGACTGATACGAGTTGATGGTTTTCCAAGCTTAGCTATAATGGGTTTTGATTTAGTGATGACAAAAAATGAAAGTCTTCTCTAATTTGGGACGACATAAGCTATTGCTTGCAATAGCAAACTTTCTAGTTAAGGTCTTCCGTCATGGAAGACCTTATAGTTATTCTACTGTTTCTTCTTCTTATTATTATTAAGGTCTTCCGTCTTCACGGAAGACCTTATAGTGATTCTATTGTTTCTTATTGTTATTATTATTCTTATTTTTTTGACTTTCTAATTTTGTGCACGCGATTTCTCAAAGACTACTGGATGAAATTACATGAAATTTTCAGGACAGATGTGTTGTTACATGAATTTAGTATATCCGAGAGAACATTTGGAAACTCACTTCCGGTGCCAAGTTACGGACAATTTTCTGAAATTAAAATGACATTTTGTCCACGATTAAACTCAAAAACGGTAAAAGATATCAATAACTTTCAGGGATTATAGATCGTGATATATACCATCCAGGACGCGACCTTTTGTTAGTCGTCGGTACTTCCTGTCGATAGGAGAAGCGAATTGAAAAAATTGTATTTTCTAACATTTTTGTTTTTCAATATTTTTTATTTATTTTTGGAATATTAATAGAGACCCTTCTATTTATGTTTACTATATAAGTTGTTTAAATATTGGTTAATCTAAAATTATAGATATTAATATTTGAAAATCTGAAGCGGGTCCAAGATGGCGTCTGCCTCTGTCAACTCCGCCATTTCGCGAGTAGGGGTTTATGGAGGCAGCTGAGCGTTTGAATAAACCATTCTGACTTAAGGATACATGAAATGTAAAAAACTACTTCGACTTTCACGTAGTAGTACGTTGTAATTACGTGTCAATCTTAAAACTTAATTTCCGTTTCACTGCTTTAGTTTAACTGGGCTAGATACGATATGTAATGTGTACAATGTGTTAAATATACCTTCTTAATGTCGAAATAAAATAAAGGCGATAAGAATGTTTTATTTATTTAATTTCATTGAAGCTATAACACCTATTTAACAGATCAGTCCAAAGAAAAGGCGCGAATATTTACTCGTGGCGTTTGGCGCGAAATTATCAATAGTGGCCCGCCTTTTATAATTCTTAGACAGGTGTACTGTTGCAAATGTATACACAAGTATATTTAGAGCAGTGCTCCCAACAGCTTAATGGTTTGCACGTTAATAGATCACGTAGTAATTACGTTACAATTCTGTGTCAAACTAAAGATTTTTAACTTTTCAATTTACGTCTTCTGTAACTGGTTTTGGTTGGTTCTCAAAGTAGAAAAAGAAAAGTTATTTTATGTGCAAATGAGAGATACTTATCATCATTTTTTTTGCAAAATTTTTTGCAAAACAGATTTTAAATCATAGTTAAATGACATTTTCAGAAAAGATGTCGATGCATGTATTGATAGTAAGTATTTTTTGAAAATGTATAACCACTGTTTTTAAAATGACATTTTGTGTGATATTAATCGAAAGAAAAGAAAAATATCAATGAAAACTTTCATTTTATAAGATCGTCTAAGTACTATCCAAATTAACATTCTTCTTCTCAAAGATCTGAATCAAGTTATTGAACATAAAAAGTATCTGAATTTTTAACTTTTTTGTTTTCGAATATTTTTCGGCGAAACATTTCAACCTTTTTATGAAATATATAATTTGTTTGTTCACTTGGTTTATCGGAAATAAAAAAATTTAAAAATTATAGTCATTTCACTGCTTTTGTGTTACTTTTCTATAGAATGTGTACGGTGTGTTAAATATATTTTCTTGAACCTCGTAACATAAGGCTATGAATGAACGTCAAGGAATACTTTGATTTCATTGTAGTTACACCTCTTTCAAGCTAAGTTTAAATCCAAGGTCGTCGAAGATTTATAATTGGTTTTGGCTGTTTCGAAATTAGAAAATGGCCCGTCTAAATATAAAAATAATTCTTATATCATATGTTTTGCATAACAGAAAAAAGTATTTTTAATCAAAGTTATCTCAATAGCGTTTTTTAATGGTTAGCGCGATGTATATAATAAGTATAAAACGTAACCACCGATTTTTCCATGCACACTTGTGTCATATTAAACTAATTCAATTTGTGAAGAAAAACATTTTTTTAAAACTTTGATCGACTTTATATTAACATTCTTATTCAAGCTTTTGAAGATAAATGGTATCTCTTCCTTGCTCGCAACGAGACATGTTTTTCGGCGAAGCATTTCAACCTTTTCATGAAAGTGTAAGTAATCAAATTTTGTGCGATATCTATTCATCGGTTTAAAAAAAGTTTAAAATTATAGCCATTCCACTGCTTTGGTGTTACTTACCTACATATATGAGAATGTGTAATGTTTGAATATACTTTCTAAATCTCGAAATTTAGGCTATTAGGCATTATTTTTTCTCTGATTTCTAAAATGAAATTTTGTCTGTCACACCTATTTAATGGAACTTCCAAAGAAAAGGTGCGAAGATTTATTGGAGAATCCTAGGGCTGACTTCGATACGCTCCTTTCAAACCTTGTGTGTAGTGGAGGAATACACATTCCGTACATTTCTCTGCCGGAAACTTTGTCAAAATCATTTTCATTTTTTTGTTTTTCATTATTTTTCTTTGAAAATTTTATTGGGTTTGTGAATTCTTTATCGAAATGGTTTTGTTTTATTACAAAGCCATGTAACCCAGTGGGGATCCGGGTTTAAAAATTTCCTCTGTTCCCCTTGCTTGTCGTTAAAAGGCGACTAAATGGGGCGGTCCTTCGATCCCCTGTGTGATCGTATTTTTTTACGACTTTTTCAGCTAGGTTTTTCACGATTTAGATTTCAAAAGGCGGTAAGTGCCTTGCATAGGCCTAAATTTGCAGCCCTTCACAGGCATGGTGACGTTCTCCATATCAGTGAAATGTTCTGGAGAGGGACGTTAAACAGTTTCAATCAATTATTACAACCTCATGTAAGTAACTTTGAAAGCAAGAACAAACTTATAGTGTGCCAAAAATAACTCCGATTTTAAATGTATGACATCTGAAAAAATTCAAATGATCACCTGCGAATCAGCAAGATGGTAGAACACCTTGGACGTCCGAGGTTATGTCACAAAATATGCATCATTACATGAACTTGAGTGCAGTCGATCATGGCGTTTGGCACCAAGTTATGGACCCATTTTTTTATTTTAAAATGTACATTTTGACAAGAACATGTACATTTGGAGCAATAATATTTAGCGCGTTATGAATAAAAGAGACTTTGCGCGTTGCAGATTTTCACACTGGCGACCTGGGTTCAATCCCCCGTGAGACAAAAAAAATTTACAATTTTTCATTACATGTTTTTTTTTTTTTTACAGAATCGGATTTTTGCTCGCAACGGATCGTTTCTTTATTATTCTTATTTTTTTGACTTTCTAATTTTGTGCACGCGATTTCGTGAAAACTACTGGATAAAATTACATGAAATTTTCAGGACAGATGTGTTGTTATATGAATTTTTATATCCGAGGGAAAATTTGGAAATTCACTTCCGGTGCCAAGTTACGGACAATTTCCTGAAATTAAAATGACATTTTGTCCACGATTAAACTCAAAAACGGTAAAAGATATCAACATGAAACTTTCAGGGATTATAGATCGTGATATGTACTATCCAGGACGTGACTTTTTGTTCGTGTCGGTACTTCCTGTCGTTAGGAGAAGCGAATTGAAAAAATCGTATTTTCTAACTTTTTTGTTTTTCACTATTTTTTTATTTATTTTTGGAATATTAATAGAGACCTTTCTATTGATGCTTACTATATAAGTTGCTTGATTATTGATTAATCTGAACTCTAGATATTAATATTTGAAAATCTGAAGCGGATATAAGATGGCGTCTGCCTCTGTCAACTCCGCCATTTCGCGAGTAGGGGTTTATGAAGGCAGCTGAGCGTTTGATTTAACCATTCTGACATAAGGATACATGAAATGTAAAAAACTACTACTTTCACGTAGTAGTACGTTGTAATTACTCAATCTAAAACTTAATTTCCGTTTCATTGCTTTAGTTTAACTGAAATTTTGGTTGGAAAGTAGAAAAAGAAAATTATCATTTGTTTTGCAAGATAGAAAAACAGATCTTAAATCATAGTTATAATTTATAGTTTTTCAAGAAACAGTATCGATGCATATATATAATAAGTATAAAACGTATAACAACTGTTTTTCCCATGCACACTTGTGTGATATTAAACGAATAGAAAAGACAAAAATAAGAAAACCATTTTAATAAGATCGTCTAATGGAGTTTACATTAACATTCTTTTCTCAAAGATCTGAATCAAGTTATTGAACATAAATGGTATCTGATCCTTGACTGTCGTAGTGCGAGATATGTTTTTCGGCGAAACATTTCAACTTTTTTATGAAAGTGTAACTAATCGGCATAGTTCACTTCTGAGACGGGAAATAAAAAAAAATAAATTAGTCATTTCACTGCTTTTGTTTTACTTTTCTATAGAATGTGTACAATGTGTTAAATATATTTTCTAAACCTCGAAATGTAGGCTATGAGAACGTTCTTTTTTCTTAATTTCATTGAAGCTATCACACCTATTTAATAGATCAGTCCAAAGAAAAGGCGCGAAGATTTAACGTGGCGTTTGTCGCGAAATTATGAATAATTGCCCGTCTTTTATAATTCTTAGACAGGTGTACTGTAGCAAAAGTATACACAAGTACATTTAGAGCAGTACTCCCAATAGCGTAATGGTTAGCGCGTTTGGGATAAAAGGGGAAAAAAGCGGATTTGATTTTCACGCTGGCGATCTGGATTCAATTTGTGACCAAAATTTTTAATCACTTCTTAACCTGACTTTACGAGTTTTTTTTATCCAGTATAAAGACCTCTTTGCTCGCAACGAGATCGTTTTATTTTTTAGCTCACCTGAGCCGAAGGCTCAAGGGAGCTTTTCTGATCAAAATTTGTCCGTAGTCTGTCGTTGTCGTTTTTTGTCGTCGTTGTAAACTTTTCACATTTTCATTTTCTCCTCAAGAACCACTGGGCCAATTTCAACCAAACTTGGCACAGAGTATCCTTGGGTGAAGGGAATCAAGTTTGTTCAAATGAAGGGCCACGCCCTCTTCCAAGGGAGATAATCATGAATTTGTTAAAAGATTATGGCATTTTTGAAAAATCTTCTTCTCCAGAACCGCTAAACCAGGAAATATGAAACTCATGTGGAATCATCCTCAGGTAGTGTAGATTCAAGTTTTTAAACACATGACCCCCGATATAGGGTGGGGCCAAAATGGCCGACCCAAGTTTTACATAGGAATATATAGGAAAAATCTTTAAAAATCTTCTTCTCCAGAACCACTGGGCCAGGAAAGATGAAACTCATGTGGAATCATCCTCAGGTAGTGTAGATTCAAGTTTGTTCAAATCATGACCCCTGGGAAGGGTTGGCCAAAATGGCCGTAAGTTTCACATAGGAATATATGGGAACAATCTTTAAAAATCTTCTTCTCAAGAACCACTGGGCTAGGAAATGTGGAATCATCCTCAGGTAGTGTAGATTCAAGTTTGTTCAAATCATGACCCCTGGGGCAAGGGTGGGGCCAAAATTTATCCGACCCTTGTTTTACATAGGAATATATAGGAAAAATCTTTAAAAATCTTCTTCTCCAGAACCACTAGGCCAGGAAAGATGAAACTCATGTGGAATCATCCTGAGGTAGTGTAGATTCAAATTTGTTCAAATCATGACCCCCGGGGCAAGGGCGGGGCCAAAATGGCCGACCGAAGTTTTACATAGGAATATATAGGAAATATCTTTAAAAAGCTTTTTCTCGAGAACCATTGGGCCAGGAAAGATGAAACTCATGTGGAATCATCCTGAGGTAGTGTAGATTCAAGTTTGTTCAAATCATGACTCCCGGGTCTAGGGTGGGGCCAAAATGGCCGACCCAAGTTTTACATAGGGATATATAGGGAAACCTTTTAAAATCTTCTTTTCAAGTACTTCAAAGCTATGATTAGTGATATTTATATGGAATCATCCTCAGGTAGTGTAGATTCTAATTTGTTCAAATGATGAACGCCTGGAGGGGGGGATAAATTCAAGCCCGATGTGCTCAGGTGAGCGCTGTGGCCCCTGGGCCTCTTGTTCTTATTTTTTTGACTTTCTAATTTTGTGCACGAGATTTCTCGAAGACCACTCGATGGAATAACATGAAATTGTCAGGACAGATGTGTTGTTACATGAATTTATTATATCCGAGAGAAAATTTGGAAACTCACTTCCGGTGCCAAGTTACGGACAATTTCCTGAAATTAAAATGACATTTTGTCCGAGATTAAACTCAAAAACTGTAAAAGATATCAACATATGAAACTTTCAGGGATTATAGACCGTGATATATACTATCCAGGACGCGACGTTTTGTTCGTCGTTGGCACTTCCTGTCGTTAGGAGAAGCGAATTAAAAAAAAACACATTTTCTAACTTTTTTGTTTTTCAATATTTCAAATTTTTTTTTGGAATGATAATAGAGACCCTATGATTGATGCCTACTGTATAAGTTGTTTGGATATTGGTTAATCTGTTGCCTTTTTCACAAAAAATCTTACGACTGAGACTTAAATTTTCACCCATTCAAAAACACTTATCTAAGCTGAAAAAAATTATATTTCTATTACATCTTATAAAATATTTCAGGGATAAAATTGTAAATAAATATTTATAAAAAAATCTTCATGAAATGAACAATTTCAGAGAGGTGAAGTTTTAGTCTTAGTCGTGAGATTTTTTTGTGAAGTCTAGATATTAACATTTGAAAATCTGAAGTGGGACCAAAATGGCGGATGTCTCTGTCAACTCCGCCATTTCGCGAGTAGGGGTTTATGAAGGCTGCTGAGTGTTTGATTAAACCATTCTGACATAAGGATGCATGAAATGTAAAAACTACTTGGACTTTCACGTAGTAGTACGTTGCAATTCAGTGAAATCTTAAAACTTAATTTCCGTTTCACAGCTTTAGTGTAACTGGTCTAGATATGATATGTTTTGTGTACAATGTGTTAAATATACTTTCTTAATGTCGAAATAAAATAAAGGCGATAAGAAGTTGTTTTATTTATTCAATTTCATTGCAGCTATCACACATATTTGATAGATAAGTCCAAAGAAAAGGCAGGAATATTTACTCATGGCGTTTGGCGCAAGATTATGAATAGTGGCCTGCCTTTTATAATTCTTTGTTTTGATTTGAGATTCCGGTGCCAAGTAATGGGACATTTCCTGATTTTAAAATGACATTTTGTCCACGGATAATCTCAAGTTTGAAAAAAAGTAACATAAGGATAAATGAAATGTAAATGAATGCTTTGATTGTCACGTATAAGTAACGTTGCATTTCTGGTTAAAACTAAAGATATGTGTCAAGGTCTTCTCAATTGTCTTTTGTCATTGGTTTTGGCTGTTTTTCAAAGTAGAAAAAGAAAAAGACTATATGTGCAAATGAATCGGACGGAAGACCTCTCGTTGCTCGCAACGAGATCGTATCTAGTTAAGGTCTTCCGTCTTCACGGAAGACCTTATAGTGATTCTACTGTTTCTTATTATTAAGGTCTTGCGTCTTCACGGAAGACCTTATAGTGATTCTACTGTTTCTTCTTATTATTATTATTATTTTTCCGCCCATCTAATTTTGTGCACGCGATTTCTCAAAGACTACTGGATGGATTTTCATAAAATTTAGGGAAACAATGTGCTATTATCTAAAATTATTTTATCCGAGAGATTTTTTTAAGATTCGCTTCCGGTGCCAAGTTACGGGACATTTCCTGGTTTTAAAATGACATTTTGTCCATGGATTGTCTCAAGAACGGTAAAAGATATCAAAATGAAACTTTCAGGGATGATAGATCGTCGTAATTACTATCCAGGACGCAACATTTCGTCCGTCGTCAATACTTCCTGTTGCTACCAGATGCGAATTTCAAAAGTCGATTTTTCTAACTTTTTTGTTTTTCAATATTTTTGAAGTATTTTAAGCTTGGGTAATAGAGACCTTTCCAATGATGCTTACAATATAATCTGTTTGAATATTGACAAATCCAAAGTCTAGATATTAACATTCAAAAATCTGAAGCGGGTCCAAAATGGCGGCTGTCTCCGTAGACTCTGCCATTTCGCGAGTAGGGGTTTATGGGGGCAGCTTAGCGTTTGATTAAACGATTCTGACATAAGGATACATGAAATGTAAAAAACTACTTCGACTCTCACGTAGTAGTGAAATGGTTGGAGGAGTTACCTCCCGTTACTTGTTTATATTATAATAGATAATCAATGTAAATATTGTAATTAATTGGTCAATTGACAAAAAAATTATACAAGTATTATTGATAAATGATGTTCTGTTAGAAAATAATAATAGTGTTGCCAAAATAAAGGCAATCTGTTGTATTTTATCAATATGATATCTGATAACTTATGATCATTGATTAAGTTGAGGTACAAGGGGGCAGTACAGCCAATTGGCTTGTGTCTTCGCTTTGGTACAAAAACCAATTAGTGTATCGATCAAATCGAATTGTGCAAAGTTGCTGTAGTCAGTGACTAGTTAAAATATAGCTGTGTGACGTTAGCTATAGGTTTGTCATTAGGACAGAGAAGCTCTTACAAAGTTAAATACTGTGTAAGTATATTGTAGCTACTTGGCTAGAGTTATAAAGCATCTTGGTAAGCAGTAAGACACCAGGCAGGTGTTATAGGCTAAATCAAGAGGCACCAGGCAGGTGGCTGTTGACTTATATAGTCAGTTGTATAGTGAGGCAATTGTCATATGGCACCAGGCAGGTGCCAGTATTAACTGAAGATATATAATTGTATAAAGCACTTAAGTCATTTGATTTAAAGACACCAGGTAGGTGTCATATTATTATCTGTTTATATTGCATTCAATCATATCCCCAGTAAAACTCGGTAATCTGAGCACGGACCTGACCGCACAGGTCCGACACAGTAGTAAGTTGCAATTGCGTGTCAATCTTAAAACTTAATTTCCGTTTCACTGCTTTAGTGTAACTGGGCTAGATACGATGTGTAATGTGTATGTGTTACATATACTTTCTTAACGTCGAAATAAAATAAAGGCACTAAGAATGTTTTATTTTTAAATTTAATTGAAGCTATCATACCTATTTAATAGATCAGTCCAAAGAAAAGGCGCGAATATTTACTCGTGGCGTTTGGCGCGAAATTATGAGTGCTTTTTATAATTCTTAGACAAGTGAACTGTTGCAAAAGTATACACAAGTATGTTTAGAGCAGTACTCCCAATAGCTTAATGGTTAGCGCGTTGGGGATAAAAAAGTTAAAAAAAAAAAGCGCATTCACGTTGGCGACATGGGTTAAATCCTCCTTGTGACCAAAATTTTGAATCTCTTTTCAGCTCGATTTTACGTGGGTTTCTTTTCCTAAAACGGACGGAAGACCTCTCGTTGCTCGCAACGAGATCGTATCTAGTTATTATTATTATTATTTTCCTGACCATCTAATTTTGTGCACGCGATTTCTCAAAGACTACTGGATGGATTTTCATGAAATTTGCAGGAACAATGTGTTAGTATCTAAAGTTATTTTATCCGGGAGATTTTTTGGAAATTTCTTTCTGGTGCCAAGTTGCAGACAATTTTCTGATTTTAAAATGACATTTTGTCCGTGGTTAATCTCAAGAACGGTAAAAGATATCACTGTGAAACTTTCAGGGATTCTAGATCGTGATATGTACTTTCCAGGACGCGATCCTTTGTACGTCGTCTCTACTTCCTGTCGTTACGGCAGGCGAATTTAAAAAGTCGAATTTTCTAACTTTTTTGCTTTTCAATATTTTCGAATTATATTGGTATGGCTAATAGAAACGTTTTAGATTAGGCTGAATATATAATTTGTTTTTAAATTGATAAATCCAAACTCGAGATATTAACCATCAAAAATTTGAAGCGGGACCAAAATGGCGGCGGTCTCTGTAAATTCCGGCATTTCCCAATAGGGGTTTACAAAGGCAGCCTAGCGTTTGCTTGAACGAAAGTAACATAAGGAGCAATGAAATGTGAAGGAATACTTGGATTGTCACGACGTAGGTTCGTTGCAATTCTGTGTCAAACTGCATTTATAATCTGAATCCTCATTACACGTCTTCTTTAATTGGTTTTAGTTGTTTCTCAAAGTAGAAATAGAAAAGAATTAATGTGCAAATGAAGTACAATACCTACTATCTTTTGTTTTGCATCACGGAAACACATAGCTTAAACCGTAGTTATAAGTAATAGTTTTTCAAGAAACAATATATATAGTAAGTATAAAACGTGACCATTGTTTTCCCTGGTGCAAACTTGTGTCATATTAAATTAATAGAAAAGACAACCGTTATAATAAGGAATTATTTTATAAGACAACTATTTTTAAAAGACTATTTGATTGACTTTTTATATAAACCATTTTTTTTTTCAATGCAAGTTATTGAACATAATGGAATCTTAGTCCTTGACCCACGTAGGGCGATCGAGGCATTTTTTCCGGGAAACACACAACCTTTATCATGATAGTGTAGGTAATCGGAATAGTCCACTTTCGTGATTAACAGGAACAATTTTAAAAAATTAACCATTCATAGCTGTTTCACTGCTTTAGTGTTATTTGCCTATATACGATATGTTACATGTATGTGTTAAATATACTTTCCACTCCTCGAAATTTAGGCGATAAGAACGCTCTTTTGTTATTTGGTTTGGTTGAAGCTATCTCACCTATTTAATAGAACATTCCAACTTGGGCAAGGGAAAGGCGCTAAGATTTACTCATGGCGTTTGGCGCGAAATTATGAATAGTGACCCTCCTTTCATAATTACTAGACAAATTAACTGTTGCAGAATTACATGTACATACAAGTGAATTTAGAGAAGTTGTTCAATTAACGTAATCGATAAGCGTATTGGATTTTCACGCCATTGACCAGTTTCAACTACCAATGTGTCCAACAAAATGTTTAATAGATATTTTCAGCTCGATTTTAGGGTTATTTTTGGATCGGACGGAAGACCTCTCGTTGCTCGCAACGAGATCGTTTCTAGTTATTATTATTATTAAGGTCTTCCGTCTTCACGGAAGACCTTATAGTGATTCTATTGTTTCTTATTAAGGTCTTCCGTCTTCACGGAAGACCTCATAGTGATTCTACTGTTTCTTATTATTAGGGCTTTCCACCTTTCTGTGGAAAGACCTCTTGAAATGCTTATGTTTATTAGGTCTTTCCACCTTTCTGTGGAAAGACCTCTTGAAATGCTTATGTTTATTATTATTATTATTATTATTATTATTATTATTATTCTATTTCTTCCCGAACTTTTGAAACTGCAAGGCTTATCGAAAAACTTTGTAGTTCATGATATTGGATATTAAAAGTTATTCGGAAAACTGACCGAACGTATTTGAACTTTGACCCCTTTCAAAGTTATTGCCCTTTACGCAAGAAATGCTTGTTATCGCTACTCCTCCGAAACCGTAAGCCATAGACATATGAAACCTTCACCAATGTCTTCAACTAATTAAGGGGACTCTTCAATCTTTTCATTGTGAAAGCATTCGGTGACCCCTTCAATGAGTAATTGCCCCTGAAACTTTTTGAATTTTACAAAAAATTAATTTTTTTTTAAACGAGAAGTTGTAGAGACATGGGACCAACTGCATCAGATTCATTGACCTTTGATCTAAAATTTCATGCAAAGGTCAAAGGTCAAGGTCATTCAGAAAATGAGAAATAAAGCTTTTTCAATATCTCTTTTTGTCTTTCAACATATACTTAATGTCTATGCATCATTAATATGTAATTGTAAAACTCTTTCAAATATTTGATTCTTGTCCCCAAACTAGTAGATTAACCCTTTAAAAAGTTATTGCCCCTTGTGCAACAAACCTTGTTATCGCTACTCCTCCGAAACCGTAGAACGTAGAGACACCAAACCTTCACTAACGTCTTAAGGGTCTTTAGGCCTAACTTCACTGTATAAGTGCAAAAGAATCCGATGACCCCTTATATGAGTTATTGCCCTTTAACTTCTTTGTACTTACTATTAAACCTTGTATCTTGAAAAGTATAAATGATAGAAGCATGGGGTCAATTGCATTGTGACCCTTGACCTTTGACCTTGAATATTTTGTCAAGGTCAAAGGTCAAGGTCATTCCAAAAATGAGAAATTAAGCTCTTTTTATATATCTTTTCTCTTTTAACATATGCAATCAGTCTTTGCATCATTAATATGTACTCTTAAAACTATTTCAAATATTTTATTCTTGTCCCCAAAGATTGACCCTATCAAAAGTTATTGCTCCTTATGCGAAAAACATTGTTATCGCTACTACTTCAAAACCGTAGAACGTAGAGACACCAAACCTTCACTAATGTCTTAAGGGTCTTTAGACCTAACTTCACTGAATAAGTGCAAAGGATCTTATGACCCCTTATATGAGTTATTGCCCTTTAACTTCTTTGTACTTACTACTAAACCTTATAACTTGAAAACTATAGGTTGTAGAAGCATTGGTTCAATTGCATTGTGACCCTTGACCTTTGACCTTGAAGATTTCCTCAAGGTCAAAGGTCAAGGTTATTCAATTTCAATTTTTAAAAAAAATTCCTATGCTTTAACCCTTTCTCTACCGGCACATTTTAGGTGATTTTGGAGACTTTTGACATGGCATTATTAAATTATTTCCAATTTTTTTATTCAAAGGGAAATGTAGGTATATTGCATACCATTTTGTAGGGAATGTCTTAGAGATGATATTTTATGACTATTCAGATACTCAACAACTGACCTTATTAGTAAAAATTGAGGTCAAAGGTCAATTAAGTGCAAAATTTTATGGGATTTTTTGATACTTTTTAATCTTCAAGCTAAATATTTACTATGATGTATGTTGAAATAGGAAATTTGGGATATACCCACAAAAGAGCATGATACTGTACTACATGAAACATATAAACTTTTTTTTCAAATCTGCATATAACTACTTAAAAGGGGTTGCTAAGCAACGCAGAATTCTTTAATTTTCGGGCAAGAATTTTCGTTTATTACTAATCCTAGACACATTTATGCATCCCAGCACATATAAAAGTTAGATGTAAGGTCATAAAATTACAAGGGATGAACAGCAGATAAATTGTCTTAAAGTTTGACCTCATTAGAACTACTTTTAGGAGGTCAAAGGTCAAATAAGTGCAAAAAATTCATCAATTTCTTTCAACACTTTTCAATATTCTTGCCATAATTTTACACAATGGATGCTGAAATGGAAAATTCTGAATATACTCTCAAGAAGGGATCAAACCTGCAATATCCATGCATCATTTTATTTCAAATATCTTTTTTAATGACCTTTAAGTGGTTGCTAAGCAACTTACATCATTTTAAAGTTTTTGGCTATATACATGTTTGTTATTACACATTCTGGACACATTCTAGACACTTTTTGTATATTTCATGATATTGTTTGTAAGATATGGGCCGTAAAGATGAAAGAACATTTTTGTATTAAAAATTGACCTTGACTCTCTCGTTCTTCGGGGGGTCAAGGTCATATCAGTACAGAATTCTGCTTTAAACTGTAAGTAAATATCAATTTTGAAATGCTTCAAACATGGATAAATCATCTAATAGTTGACGTAATAAAAATGGCGAACGACAAAATTTGCAAGCAAAGAATTCTGGTCTGCTTCTTACAAAGCCCTAGCAAAACATGTATACTATCTTTTTGTTAAACAAGAAATCCATTCACTTGATGCCATTAAAAATAATCTTTATTTTCATGGATTTAATCTAACAAGAAAAAAACTAAATGATTTCAATACAATATTTTTCTGGTATAACAGAGCTTAAGGGATACAATAAAGACTTGACATGTTATCTTGGAGGGAAATAATAATAATAGATAGCATTGGCAATATTTAAGGTCAGACGACACGTTCCTCAAAAATATATAATTTTTCCTAAGAATCTGTCATTGAAGTATTGGTACTTAAATAAGTTTCCTCACAAAAAATTAGGGTACCTTACCAGGCATTTGGACAAGTTACCATAGGGTCATATTTCTTATATAACCCTTATGGGTAAACTTCTAAATGGCCTACATCACAATATTTGGTGTTCTTAACTTCAAAAACATTTTGAAAACAATGTAGAAACCAAAAGAGAATGACAAATATGAATAATATTTCATAAAATACAAAGAGATACAAAACATATATATGAGGAACGTGTCGTCTTACCTTAACGCAAAACTGTTTAGTCAATAAGTTGAAAATTTGACACTTATATCCAAATATATAAATCCAGAAATATTGCAAGATGAATTCCAAATCAGACTGAAATCTTCAACAAAATTTTGAAGAGCACTTTTACTTTGTGTCCACCATTCTTTTATCAACTGTCATTTCTCTGTAAGACTGGAGGAAATTCTTTGACTAGTCCAAGACATTATTATTTGCTGTCAAGTACAAGTGATCAGCTTCTATCCTGTAAAAGATTTAAGTATTTTGAAACTGATACATGTCATTGTGTATATGAATTTACATTTATAAATTAAATTAAGAATTCTAAAATTACTACATTTATTTGATTTTCCTTTTAAAATTAAAATTGTATTTATTATGTGATCCAAGTAGTTAAATGATATTGTTAAGTCAATGTATCAGGACGGATAATTCAACAACCTTGTAGTAAACCATCATGGTAAAATTACTGAACTAAAACAAATAGCATATATGGCAATCTGACTAAAGCCAGACCTCTGTTTACGCTATCGCAACATGTTAAAAAAATCTGGCATTACATTGCTACGAAAGCCGGGAAGGGACACATAAATTTTTCAAAAAAGTAAAAAATGATATCAAATCGAATTAGACAATCCAATCCCACGGATTACTAAATTGTTCCCTCGATTTATAATATGAGATCTCGAATTACACTATCCGATCGTAAGGATTACTAATTTGCCCCCTTGATTCATAATTTGAGATCTCGAATTACATACTGGTAATTTGTTTTCACAGATTGATAACTCGACATCTCGATTTGTTACAACGTCAGTCTTATGATTTTGGAAATCTGTGCTCTTGAATTTCATTACATATATGTACAGATACATCCAACCATTTTAATCAATAAGTGCGTTCTATTTATTTTGTTTCTGCAACTGGTCGTTTCCAACCTCTCTCATAACTAATTCAATGTATATCTATTTTAGAAATATTATGATTACACAGGACCCATATTCACTTTTACAACTAGGACTTTCAATTATTCTAATATACAAGTAACACAAAAACCTCTAAGATTTTTTGTTGTACAAATATCAGTACTAGCACATGGATTTGGAAATTTTCATTTATTTTTCTCATTTTGGACTGTAATATGTAATAAAAGTTAGGATGTAAAATACTACTATATTCTATTTTTTAAACATGTATTACCATATCCGATATGTACAGATAAATAATTTAAACAAAACCATGGGAAGGATTTACATTCCGAGGGAATGAATCATTTAAACTAAGAGAATGAATTATACAATCTGAGATAACGGATTGTGTAATTTGAGGGAACGAATTGATAATCTGTGAGAATGAATTGGCAATTTGTTAAAACAGATTGTCAATCCGAGAGAACGGATTATATAAATCAAGAACTCGGTTTACTTTTATAAATTTTAAAAATTCTATGTCCCTTCATGGCTTTCATAGATTTCATACCTACGAAAGCCCTGAAGGGACACATCGATTTCTCAAAAAAGTGAAATCTAATTTGAGATCTCGAATTACACAATCCGTTCCCGCAGATTATCAATTCGTTCCCCCGATTTATAATTCGTGATCTCGAATTACATATTTCGTCGTCACAAATAACTGATTCGTTCCCACGATTTATAATTCGAGATCTCGAATTACATAATTCGCTTTCACAGATTAATAATTCGAGATCTCTATTTGTAACTTGATATCTCGAATAACACAATCCGATCCCACTGATCAACATATCAGTCTAATGATTTTGGCAAACCGTTTTCTCGAATTTCATACCTACATAGCATATACATATAGCCGAGTACATGTATAAAGGCTTGGAAAATCCAATCCATAATGCGTTCCATGTAATTTGTTTCAGCAACCGGTCGTTCCAAACTTTTTTTTTATAATTTAGTCAATGTATATTTATTTTAGAAAAAAATAATTAAACAGGACCCATGTTAACTTTTACTAGGGTTTTTAATGATTCTAATATACATGTAACATAGAAGTCTAAGACTTGTTTTGTACAAATATCTGTACTAGCATATGGATTTGAAAAAAAGTATTTTCTCATTTTTAACAGAATATGTAATGAAAAGTAGGATATAAACTACTTCATTCTCTATTCATTAAACACGTGTTGTCATATCCGATATGTGCAGATAAATAATAATTAAATCGTGGGATCGATTTTCATTCCAAAGGAACGAATTGTTTAAATTGAGAGAATGAATTACAATCCGAGATAACGGATTGTGTAATTTGAGGGAACGAATTGATAATATGTGAGAACGAATTGGTAGTCTGTGGGAACGGATTGTGTATTTCGAGATCTCAAATTATAAATCGAGGGAACGAATTGGTAATCCGTGGGAATGGATTGTGTATTTCTAGATCTCGAATTATAAATTGTGGGAACGAATTGATAATCCGTGGGAATGGATTGTTTAATTCGAGATCTCAAATTAGTTTTTACTTTTTTGAGAAATTGGCGTGTCCCTTCATGACTTTCGTACATACCTGCATGGCTGCCAGGGTTGTAAAAAGAAAGGAGACAATAGACTGTAATGTTACTTCAGGGCAAAATTCCTGGGGCAAGGCTGTTCGTGAGCATGGGAGTGTTGATAAACCATCCAGTGAGTTTGACCACCCATGTATATGATGTACCATAATTGGAAAGTGTCTGAAAAATTGAGAAAATTAAAATTCTAACCACATACTTTATGCAGATTGGAAATACAACAGCAGTCTATAAAACAGCTTGTTCCATATCTCTGCATTCATTCAGATAGATAATACATGGTTAAATTATGTGTCTGTATGAATAATCAAGCATCGTAAGTATTATGTGTTTCAAACACTTATTTTTCAAAATATAAATCAAATGTTTATAAACTTTTATGAATGCAATATCATGAGAATGACACAAATGAAATTAGACTTTATGTTTTGAAATTTTAGAAATACAGAAATTTTCAATACCAAAACAAAAATTTACCTGTTCATTGGTGTCCTTACATATTAATTGACCTTCGTAGTTCATGGTGGGCTTAGAAAGTGGGTATTCACAGATGAAAGTATTGTTGTATGTGGTGAAAGCACCCTAAAAATTCAATGTGAAAGTGGTACATGTACACACTGGTACATACATACTGAAAACAACTATCCATTTTTATGACAACTTTGATTTTACTTTGAACTTACGAGTGATTGTCAAAAGCATCAAAGTTCAAAAGCAATGCAAAATTGGCTGAACGATACGAAATACGCACACTGCAACATAAAGATCTAGTACATGTGTACATTTAGTTTTCTTTTGAACGTGAACTAATGCGTTTTAAACTTAAACTTTTCAGTCAATATACACGTATTCTTACCTGCTAATACCAAACGCATGTCCGTATTATTTGATTCATTGATGTGAGGATCTTCGTCGTGAAATAATCATGAAAATTGACGTTCAGATTTCGGATCATGTTTTTGTTTACATCTACCACAGCGGAAACACGTGCTTATTTCAATTCGTATCAACTCATACAGTGATGAGTCGTATTTATTTATAAATGCGAGTTTTTGTATTGTTAAATATAGATCTAATTAAATTGCAAATGATTAAGTATACAGTATAACAAGATACAACAATATTAAAAATCTGATTGATTTTTTTCGGTAAAGATCGACGTTTTGGAAATCTACAATTTTTATCAATATTGTATATCACTTCAAGAAATATACATCATTACATGTAGATGAATAAATCAACATTCACTTCACAAAAGGTAGAACGAAAGTATATTTGTTTTTTGAAATCTATTTTTTTTTTTTTGGTATCATGCATTTATTTCAGTAAAAAATACATTTAAATGGTCAAAAAGTCTTATAAAAGAATGTGTTGTTTCGAGTAAGACGCAACAATATCGACCTTGACGTTACATGTAAATATTGACCGATTTTTCCATAAAAACTATGCGAAGGTCACAAATTCAAATTATCGTAATTAAGAAAATACTGAGCGTAAGAAGGCCTATAAGGGCTTGTTGGAAAGGAAATTTTCTCTACTTTTACCAGCTTTATTTTGTTTTCCCTATTTCAACACAGAAATAAATGTAAAACTGAGCTTTCTTTAAATATTATGAATAAAATCGAGAAAAAACACATAAGTGCAAGAAAAGTCTTGTTTTTAAAATATACCTAAAAGTAATAACAATAATTTTTACATATTTTAAAAGTAGAGAAAATATGCTTTAAGAATATACCATGCTTTCTTATAAAGTTAATCAGGAAAAAAATTGTCAATCGTCTGGAAAATCGGCAATCGCTTTGGAAAATTACACAATTTTCAAAAAGTCTCGTTTGTCTTTACAACGTAAAATCGATTAAATACCGGCAATCAAGATATAATCTTTTAAGATATTTAAAAAGTAGAGAAAATTTCCAAAAAGATGATATATAGTTTATATACCTTCATGCTACCATAAAATAGATACGGATATCTTATTTTCGCGAAGTCGTGTTTTAACGCGCCACCGGTCAATTTGACCGATACGGAAGTGAAGGGGTTAAGACAATTTTGGTTTCTTTTTCATGGAATTTGATTTCAAGGAGACAGATATAAAACAAATTTGAAATTCAAGAAGGTGGAAAGACCTCTTATTGTTCTGTGAACAATAAGTCTCCTAGTTAGGTCTTTCCACCTTTCTGTGGAAAGACCTCTTGAAATGCTTATGTTTATTAGGTCTTTCCACCTTTCTGTGGAAAGACCTATTGATTGCCTTCTGTTTCTTTTTTTCCTTTTTAGGTCTTTCCACCTTTCTGTGGAAAGACCTATTGATTTCCTTCTGTTTCTTTTTTTCCTTTTTCTTATTAGGTCTTTCCACCTTTCTGTGGAAAGACCTATTGATTTCCTTCTGTTTCTTCTTTTCCATTATTATTATTTTTCCGCCGTGTGATTTTGAGTTTCAAGATATATCGAAAAGATTTATAGTCCATAAGAATTTTCTTCGTAAAAGATTATTGCAGTTCACCCTGCGTAAATGAACCTTGATCCCTTTCGGAGTTACGACCCCTTTCGCAAGAAATGCTTGTTATCGCTACTCCTCAGAAACCGTAAACCACAGAGGTATGAAACCTTCACCAATGTCTTCAACTAATTAAGGGGACTCTTCAATCTATTCATTGCGAAAGCATTTGCTGACCCCTTCAATGAGTTATTGCCCCTGAAACTTTTTGAATTTTACAAATAATTAAAACTTTTCAAAACGAGAAGTCGTAGAGACATGGGACCAACTGCAAAAGATTCATTGACCTTTGACCTTATAATTCTTGTAAAAGTCAAAGGTCAAGGTCATTCCAAAAATGAGAAAATTAGCTCTTTTTGTATCTCTTTTGTCTTTCAACATATACTTAATGTCTATGCATCATTAAAATGTACTCTTAAAACTGTTTCAAAGATTTCATTCTTGTCCCCTAAGATTAAACCTTTTAAAAGTTATTGCCCCTTGTGCTAAAAATCCTTGTTATCGCTACTCCTCTGAAACCGTAAACCGTAAAGGTATGAAACCTTCACCAATGGTTTTGCCTAATTATGGGGAATCTTCAATCTATTCATTGCGATAGCATTTGATAACCCCTTCAATGAGTTATTGCCCCTGAAACTTTTTGAAAATTACAAATAATTAAAAATTTTCAAAACGACAGGTCGTAGAGACATGGGACCAACTGCATAAGATTCATTGACCTTTGACCTTCAAATTCATGTAAAAATCATAGGTCAAGGTCATTCCAAAAATGGAAACTTTAGCTCTTTTTATATCTCTTTTGTCTTCTAACATATACTTAATGTCTATGCATCATTAATATGTACTCTTAAAATTGTTTCAAAGATTTCAGTCTTGTCCCCTAATATTAACCCTTTTAAAAGTAATTGCCCATTGTGCGAAAAACCTTGTTATCGCTACTCCTCGGAAACCGTAGAATGTAGAGACACCAAACCTTCACTAATGTGTTAAGGGTCTTTAGGCCTAACTTCACTGTATAAATGCAAAGGATCTGATGACCACTTATATGAGTTATTGCCCTTTAAGTTCTTTGTACTTACTATTAAACCTTATAACTTGAAAACTATAAGTCATAGAAGCATGGGGGCAACTGCATTGTGACCCTTAACCTTTGACCTTGAATATTTGTCAAGGTCAAAGATCAAGGTCATTCCATTTTTTTTTAAATTTTCATTTTTTCTATGCTTTCAGACAATTTTGGTTTCTTTTTCATGGAATATAATTTTTAGGAGTCAGATATAAAACAAATTTGAAATTTAAAGAAGGTGGAAAGACCTCTTATTGTTCTGTGAACAATAAGTCTCCTAGTTTTTTATTATTTTTCCGCCGTGTGATTTTTTGTTTCAAGATTTATCGAAAAGATTTTTATTTCATAAGAATGCACTTTGTAAAAGATTTTTGCAGTTGACCCTGCGTAAATGATCTTTGATCCCTTTCGGAGTTATTACCCCTTTCGCAAAAAAGCTTGTTATCGCTACTCCTCCAAAACCGTAAACCGTAGAGAAATGAAACCTTCACTATTGTCTTTGACTAATTTAGAAGACATTTCAATGATTCATTGCGAAAGTATTCGGTGATCCCTTCAATGAGTTATTGCCCCTGAAACTTTTTGAATTTTACAAATAATTAAAAATTTTCAAAACAAAAAGTCGTAGAGACATGGGACCAACTGCATAAGATTCATTGACCTTTGACCTTAAAAGTCAAGTAAAGTTCAAAGGTCAAGGTCATTCCAAAAATGAGAAATTTAGCTTTTTTTATATCTCTTTTGCCTTTCAACATATACATAATATCTATTCATCATTAACATGTACTCTTAAAACTGTTTCAAAGATTTCATTCTTGTCCCTTAACATTAACCGTTTTAAAAGTTACTGCCCCTTGTGCTAAAAACCTTGTTATCTCTACTCCTCTGAAACTTTAGACCGTAGAGACATCAAACCTTCACTAATGTCTTAAGGGTGTTTAGGCCTAACTTCAATGTATAAGTGCGAAAGGGTCCGATGACCCCTTTTATGAGTTATTGACCTTTTAGTTCTTTGTACTTACTATTAAACCTTATAACTTTAGAACTAAATTTTTTAGAGTCATGGGGTCAATTGCAATGTGACTCTTGACTTTCGACCTGAAACATTTAGTCAAGGTCAAAGGTCAACGTCATTTCAAATTTTAAAAATTCGAATTTTTTCCTACATTTTTGTATCTTTTAAGCCATTTTTTTAAAAATGATATTTAAGGAGTTATATTAAAAAAAAAAATTGAAATTCAAAGAAGGTGGAAAGACCTCTTATTGTTCTGTGAACAATAAGTCTCCTAGTTATTTTTTATTATTTTTCCGCCGTGTGATTTTGAGTTTCAAGATTTATCGAAAAGATTTTAAGTTCATAAGAATGTACTCCGTTAAAGATTTTACCAGTTCACCCTGTGTATATGAACTATGACCCCTTTCGGAGTTATTACCCCTTTCGCAAAAAAGATTGTTATCGCTACTCCTCCGAAACCATAAACCGTAGAGAAATGAAACCTTCACTAATGTCTTCGACTAATTTAGTAGACACTTCATAGATTCATTGTGAAAGTATTCATTGACCCCTTCAATGAGTTATTGTCCCTGGAAGTTTTTGAATTTTACAAATAATTAAAAATTTTCAAAACGAGAAAACGTAGAGACATGGGACCAACTGCATAAGATTTATTGACCTTTGGTCTTGAAATTTATGGAAAGGTCAAAGGTCAAGGTCATTCCAAAACTGAGAAATTAAGCTCTTTTTATATCTCTTTTGTCTTTTAACATACATTTAATGTCTATGCATCATTAATATGTGCTTTTAAAACTGTTTCAAAGATTTCATTCTTGTCCCCTAAGATTAACTTCTTTAAAAGTTATTGCCCCTTGTGCAAAAAACCTTGTTATCGCTACTCCTCCGAATCTGTAGACCGTAGAGACATCAAACCTTTACTAGTGTCTTCAGGGTCTTTAGGCTAAAGTTCACTGTATAAGTGCAAAAGGATCTGATGACCCCTTATATGAGTTATTGCCCTTTAACTTCTTTGTACTTACTATTAAACCTTATAACTTGAAAACTATAAGTGGTAGAAGCATAGGGTCAATTGCATTGTGACCCTTGACCTTTGACCTTGAATATTTTGTCAAGGTCAAAGGTCAAGGTCATTCATTTTTTTATTTACATTTTTTCTATGCTTTTAGAGAGTTTTGGTTTCTTTTTCATGGAATTTAAATTTTAGGAGTCAGATATAAAACAAATTTGAAATTCAAAGAAGGTGGAAAGACCTCTTATTGTTCTGTGAACAATAAGTCTCCTAGTTATTATTATTATTCTATTTCTGCCGAACTTTTGAAACCGTAAGACTTATCGAAAAACATTATGGTTCATGATATTGGATATTAAAAGTTATTCCGAAAAACGACCCAAGAAGTTTGAACTTTGACCCCTTTCAAAGTTATTGCCCCTTTCGCAAGAAATGCTTGTTATCGCTACTCCTTTGAAACCGTAAAACGTAGAGGTATGAAACCTTCACCAATGTCTTGGATTAATTGAGAGGACTCTGGAATCTATTCATTGCAAAAGTATTCTGTGACTCCTTCAATGAGTTATTGCCCCTGAAAGTTTTAAAGCCTACAAGAAAAATTAAAAACTTTTAAATGATAAGTGGTAAAGATATGAGACCAAGTGCATGAGATCTTATGACCTTTGACCTTAAGAAGTAGGTCAAGGTCAAGGTCATTGGAAAACTAGAGAAATTGTCAATTTAAGCTTAAAATTCAAATGACCTTGACCTTTGACCTTTATATTTGACATTGACCTTGACCTTGACCCTTACTAAAAAGTTATAAAGAAATATTCATTACCTTTTTCTAGATTCAGCTTCAAGTGTTAATCTCAAGTTTACCTCTCTCTCTATTTCTCTCTTTTGATGACCCTGACCTTTGACCTTGATAAATGACCTTGACCTTTGACCCCATTGACCCAAAGGTCACAATCAAGCTAAAGGTCGAAGAGATATTTACAACCATCACTATAACAAATTATTATAAATTAACCCCCCCCCCCCCGTTGCTATAAAAAAAAAATCAACACTAACTTAGAGAAAATGTCTAAAAGTCAAACGAAAGGAAATATTGGCATAAGATTCGTAATAAAAGGAAGTGTCCTGAGAGTTTTAATGTGAGTCTCTAAAGTATTTTGAAATTCTATTAAATATCGACAAAATCTGCATTTTTTTTCTGTCTGAAATTTAGTTATTGCTGAGCATAAAAATAAATTTGAGCTCGTATTGGCTATTTCTACAATGGTTGTTAATATCATTTGATTCTCCTGCTCTATTGCGACATTTTAATACCAAGCATTCTTGCCTTCTTTAGTGTATGAAATTTATTTCAATTTTATTTAGATTTAAATATTAATCATCTGAATCTCGGAAATAGCGATTTTTCGCATAAAATAATTTCCACGCTCTCCGTGAGACCGTTTTCTTCATGAAATGCATATTTCAAGTTTAATTTATGCTCATAACTATTAATTCAATCCAAATAGAGAGGATTATTTAATCTTACCTATGAGTTCACCATCTCTGTCAAAACGAACGCGCCTATATTTTAACAAATTTGTAAACACAGTGCCGACACGGAAGTTCGAATGTATCATAAGCTCTGTATGATTAACTCAATCTGTTCAAACTACAAACAAACTCAAATGATTTTTTTTAATAGGAAATCTCCATTTTCATTATCCACCAATCGTATTTCTCAGAACTATTCATTATTCCTCTCTATGTTCCATCACAAACAAATAAATACACGTGTTTCTGTACTATTTAAAACTATCCACGTGCTTTCATTTCTTCTTTTTTTCTACACTATTAGTTTACGGAAAACAATTTCATTGGAGCGCCTGTGGCGTAGTGTATAGAGCGCTCGCCTGGCAAGCCTCTGAGGGTCCACAGTTCGAATCCTGCTGGCAGCACTTTTTAATTTTTTTTTCATCCGTTTTTATTCTTTTTTTCAATTCAAATGACACGGAAACACTTAGAAAGGTGGAAATGACTTCTAATTGTTCAGGGAACAATTAGTCTACTAGTTATTATTATTTTTCTTCCCGGACTTTTGAAACCGCAAGTCTTATCGAAAAACCTTATAGTTCATGATATTGGGTATTAAAAGTTATTCCGAAAAACGACCCCCCGTGTTTGATCTTTGACCCCTTTCAAAGTTATTGCCCCTTTTGCAAGAAATGCTTGTTATCGCTACTCCTTTGAAACCGAAAACCGTAGAGGTATGAAACCTTCACCAATGTCTTCCACTAATTGAGAGGAGTCTGGAATCTATTCATTGCAAAAGTATTCGGTGACTACTTCAATGAGTTATTGCCCCTGAAAGTTTTAAAGTTTACAAAAAAAATAAAAAACTTTTAAATGACAAGTGGTAAAGTTATAGGACCAAGTGCATGAGAGGTCAAGGTCAAAGGTCAAGGGCATTGGAAAACTAGAGAAATTGTCAATGTAAGCTTAAAATCCAAATGACCTTGACCTTTGACCTTGATATTTGACATTGACCTTGACCCTTACTCAAAAGGTTATAAAGAAATATTCATTACCTTTATCTAGATTCAGCTTCAAATGTTAATCTCAAGTTTACCTCTCTCTTTTTTTATGACCTTGACCTTTGACCTTGATAAATGACCTTGACCTTTGACCCCATTGACCCAAAGGTCATAATCAAGCTAATGGTCTGGGAGGTATTTACAACTTTCTCTTAAACAAATTCTTATATCCCCCCCGCCCTCCTTTCTCAAAAAAAAATCAATAGCGACGTAGACAAATTTTGTACAGCTTAAAGGAGATCACAGATCGACAAGAAATTCAGATTAAAATGTAGAAGACACCTCAAAGAAAGTGTCCTGAGAGTTTTACGGTGAGTCTCTTAAGTATAATGAAATTCTATTCAATATCGGCGAAAACTACATTTTTTTTCTGTCTGAAATTTAAGTGCTGATGAGCATAAAAATTAATTAAAGCTTGCTTTGGCTATTTCTTCAGTTTTTGTTAATAGCATTTGATTCTCCTGCTCTATTACGACATTTTAATACCAAGTATTCTTGCTTTCTTAAGTGTATGGAATTTATTTCAATTTTATTTAGATTTAAGTATTAATCCACTGAATCTCGGAAAAAGCGATTTTTCATATAAAATAAATTTCCACGCTCTCCGTGAGACCGTTTTCTTCATGAAATGCATATTTCAAGTTTAATTTATGCTCATAACTATTGATTCAATGCAAATAGACATGATTATTTAGTCTAACCTATGAGTTCGCCATATCTGTCAAAACGAACGCGCCTATATTTTCACAAATAGTAAACACAGTGCCGACACGGAAGTTCGAATGTATCATAAGCTCTGTATGATTAACTCAATCTATTCAAACTATAAACAAACTCAAATGTTTTTTTTTTTTTTTACAGGAAATCTCTATTTTCATTATCCACCAATCGGTTTTCTCAAAACTATTCATTATTCCTCTCTATGTTCCATCACAAACAAATAAATACACGTGTTTCTGTACTATTTTTTTTTTAATCCACGTGCTTTCATTTCTTCTTTTTTCTTCACTCTTAATTTACGGAAAACAATTTCATCGGAGCATGTGGTGTAGTGCACAGAGCGCTCGCCTGGCAATCTGAGGGCTGAGGGTCCACAGTTCGAATCCTGCTGGCAGAACTTTTTAATTTTTTTCATATTTCAAATGACATGAAAACTTAAGAAAGGTGGAAAGACCAATAATTGTTCAGTGAACAATTAGTCTCCTAGTTCTTTTTATTATTTTTTTGACTTTCTAATTTTGTGCACGCGATTTCTCCAAGACTACTGGATGAAATGACGTGAAATTTTCAGAAGGAATGTGTCGTTACATGAATTTTATATATCCGGGAGATATTTTGGAAATTCGCTACCGGTGCCAAGCTTAAGTTATGGACATTTTTCTGAAATTAAAATGACATTTTGTCCACGGTTAAACTCATAATCGGCAAAAGATATCAACACGAAAATTTCAGGGATTATAGATCGCGATATATATTATCCAGGACGCGACGTTACGTTCATCGTCAATACTTCCTGTCGTTCGGACATGCGAAGATAAAAAGTTGTATTTTTTAACTTTTTTGTTTTTCAATATTTCTCATTCATTTTTGAAATGGTAATAGAGACCCTTTTATTGATGCTTTCTATATAATTTGTTTGAAGATCAATTAATAAATCTAAACTTTAGATATTAGCATTTAAAAATCTGAAGCGGGTCCAAAATGGCGGCTGTCTCTGTCAACTCCGACATTTCGCAATAGGGGTTTACGGAGGCAGCCGAGCGTTTGCTTGAACGAAAGTAACATAAGGATAAATGAAATGCAAAGGAATATTTGGATTTTTCACGTCGTATTTACGTCCCAATTCTGTGTCAAACTAACGTCTTCTATAATTGGTTTAGGCTGATTCTCAAAGAAGAAAAAGAAAAGACTAAATGTGCAAATAAAATTTGATACCTAATATCTTTTGATTTGCACCATGGAAAGCAGATTTTAAATCATAGATATAGAGTTTTTCAATGAAGAATATCAGTGAATATATTAAGTATAAAACTTGACCACTGTTTTTCTCATGCACACTTGTGTCATATTAAACTAATAGAAAAGACAAAAATAAGAAATCAATTTTTAGAAGATCGCTTAATCGATTTTGTATTAATATTCTTGTCTCAAAGATCTGATTCAAGTTGTTCAGCATAAAAGTATCCGATTCCTTGACCGCCGTAGGGCGAGCCATTATTTTCGGCGAACTATTTCAACCTTTCCATGATAGTTTAACTAATCGGGATAGTTCACTTTGGGGATAAACTGGAAATTGATAAAAAGTTGATAGACATTTCACTGCTTTATTGTTAGTTGCTTATATATATATATATATATATATATATATATATATATATATATATATATATATATATATATATATATATATATATATATATATATATATATATATACAATAATGAAGTAGTAAAATGTGTTAAATATACTTTCTTAACCTCGAATTTTAGGCTATAAGAACGTTTTTTTTTTAATTTCATTGAAGCAATAAAACCTATTTATTAGAACTTTTCAAAGAGAAGTCGTGAAGAATTACTCTTGGCGATTGGCGCGAAATTTTGATCAGTGACCCGCTTTTCATAATTCTAAGACAGAAGCACTGTTGCAGAAGTATATACAAGTAGATTTAGAACATAACCTACTTTTTCAGCCAATCAAATGCTTCCATTTCTCGCGAAGAATTGATTCTTCATGGTGAAGAATTCTTCTATTTCTGAAAAATTCAACGGTGCCTGATTGGTTAACGTTCACTTGACAGTTATATGGGTGTGTCTTCATTGGTCTTTGTTCAGCACACAAAAAGAAACTATTCAAAACCCACGTGCTGTTTACAATGATATTTAAACTTTCTAGGCCTTGCTACACTTTTTTTCCCACTGTAATCTTTTGTCACCTTTTTGAATATTATTTTTTTCACATTTTGGTACATACAGAAAATACAACCATCGTCATGTATATTAGCTGCAGTTCTGTAGCTCTCCGAAAAAATTATCCGGTCTATCAATACAGAACTGCAGCTACATGTATATCAGAGACGAACCTTGTCGTTGAAGACAGATTTAATCACAATTTTTATGTAATTTTTATTTGATATAGGACAGCGATACCCACTCCTGCTGACTAGGGCTTTGTCATCTTAACACAATCATCTTTTTTTAAATATAGATATTTCGATTCTTGTTACATGGGTATTCATTAGTTCAGTAACTCAAATATCTTCACCATACCATTTCCCCAGAAAATCAAGCTATTTCATATAATCCCGTGCTAACCTGAATGGGTTGGGAGTCAATTATAAAACCGCGTGTGTTCGATATTGATTGCGTGCTCGATATGTACAACGAGCGGTCAAGTTGAGCCTTATACATGACACAGCCGTGGGAGGAGTTTATCTTTAATTCATTCATTTGATTGACTGAGGTTCTGTTCTAAGTCAGTAAGATCCGCCCATTCTTCATGACGAAGATTTCTCTTCATATGATCTTACTATTACTAAGAGTGATAATCCAATAGCGTAATATTAAACGTGTTGGATTTGCATGCTGGCGACATGGGTTCAATCTCCCTTGTGTGCATTTTTTTAACTTTTAAGCTCGATTTTACGTTTTTTTTCAATTGGACAGAAGACCTCTCGTTGCTCGCAACGAGATCGTTTCTAGTTATTATTATTAAGGTCTTCCGTCTTCACGGAAGACCTTCTAGTGATTCTACTGTTTCTTATTATTATTATTAGGGCTTTTCGACTTTTGTCGAAAAGACCTACTGTTTTCGTCTTTTTTATTAGGGCTTTTCGCTTTCGGCGAAAAGACCTATTGTTTTCGTCTTTTTTATTATTAGGGCTTTTCGACTTTTGTCGAAAAGACCTATTGTTT